>NW_020824835.1:1800000-2017500 GCF_003285875.2 Drosophila novamexicana
TCCACGTACTCGTCGAGTTCCACGGAATGGGCGGCTGAATCCTTGTCAGCAGTGGACGGCTGATGCAGGTAGCTGGCTGTTGCCGGCGCAGCGGCTACTCCAACGTTGTTGCTATTGTAGTAGCCAAAAGCAGGAGCTGCTGCGGTTACGCCGGGCACTGCAATGGGTGGTGGTACGGGCGGTGCGGCAAATTGCAATGGATTGCGGCTCAGCGGGGTTGTTGGCGTATTAAGCGAATCCTGTGGAGTGGTCGGAGTAGTCGGCACTAGTTCCAAACCCGATGCAGGCTGTGTAGCTGTTGGCGCTGCTGCTGCTGCTGGCGGCGAGGGCGTGGCTGTGCTTGTGGTCGTCACTGCTGTGGAATGCTGCTGGCTGCTTATCACTTCATTCTGTCGCCTCATTGTCAGCAACATTTTTGTGACTGGACGCGTTGTTGACGAGCGATAAGCAGAACCAAAATATTGAAATTAAAACGAAAAAGGAACCGAAACCGAAACCGAACGAAAATGAAAAACTTAAATGCATCAAAGGAGTTGACTCCATTTGTTTGGTTGAGACACCTGTTGTGTTGTTTTTTTTTGTGTTTAGAGATTTGAGCACTTTCTGCTAAGCATGTTTTGATTGGGGTTTCATAAAAGTTTTAAATTTATTAAGTCGACTTGCACCTGATTGAGGGCTATGTCAACAAATCAGTCTTTAAATATGGGCTGTTCTTGATATTATGTTAATTCACTGAATGATTGATTGATTGACCTGAAAGATGGAGAAGGAAAATTTGTATAGCTTTATAATCCTTAGTTTTATTTTTAGGTTTAAAGAAATAATTTGATATAATAACCTCTTGCTCAGATCTTTTACATTCCATATGGGACTAGTACTGCATTTTATCTATCTCATCCTCAATAATTACCTTTTCGTCATGTTTATTTAAGCTTGCAAGATCATTTTCATTCTAAATCCTAAATTCGAAAAATGTTCATGGACTTTTAATAAATTCTCTGAATATATTTTATTTTCAATAAATTGTGTTATTCACTAATAAATTGACCAATTAAAAAACTAACTTTAATATTTTTCAGTAAATATTTGTGTTTTTTTCTATTTTGAAAATTGTCGCACAATTTGTAGAAATGCCGACGGTAATAATCTGCTCTTTTTTTTTTTTGCTAATATTCGCACATAAAAAGTTTTTTTGGCACCAAAAATATATTTCAAAATATATATTTTAATTTTTCGATATGCTAAATTTATGTCTTAATTTTCTTTAAAGTATTGTAGAAATTTTTTATTTTGTTTCTTTTTTTGAGTGTGAAAAAAGTGTTTTTTAATTTTGAATGATTGACGGCGTCGCGGGTGGCAAAGTGAAATCGAAAGCAGCCGAGACGAGCTGCAGAGCCGTCAATGCGCTACTGGCGCGCAAGCAGAGAAAATTGAAAATGAAAATGGAAAACTCGCCAACGGTGAAAAATCGTATCAACAGCGGCAGCACCAGCAGAAGCGGCAAATCGGCTGCGTCGGCGTCAACATCGGAAACGAAACGAAATGCTCGAAAATTGTTTGCTGTTGTTGTTCGACAAGAGCAACGACAAAACAAGAGAAAATGTGTATTAATGTAATTGTTGTTTCATTATATTTTGCCTTAATGCTCAATGATAATTCGAGCACCTCTCGCATGTTGTGCTCTATATGTGGGTGGAAAAGTTTGAAATGAGAGTGAAAAACCGGCATTCCCGATATGTTGCTGGGAATAGGCGCCCATCGCTGGCATCAGCTCCTGTCTAAGCAGCAAGCGTGTGGGTTTCAAAGAGAGAGAGAGAGAGAGAGAAAGAGAGCGAGCGCGCAAACGAATGAAAGAAAAAGAGAAAACATTAAGATAGAAGGTGAGAGAGCAGGAGAGAGTGAGATGGAGTGAGTGAGATGGAGAGAGTGTGGATGAGAATGAAAAGTGGCCCAACATTTTGTCAACGCATCGAACTAACAGCTAATTAATGCGCTCTCTTTCTCTCTCTCTCTCTCTCTCTCTCTCTCTCTCTCTCTCTTTCTCTCCTTCTCAGTGCGATTCCCCTAGCTACGCAACAGTTTGGCCAAACATATTACAAATAAACCGCGCGTATAACGTCATATGATGCTTATCTATTAGCAATTGCTTTCACTTTTCTAGCTACTTGAAACAACTACTGATAATTGGCAATTAAACCATAGAATGACGTATACATAGGTTTTTATGCGTTCACAGTGCGTATGACTAATATTTGATATTAAGTATACGCAAATCAGCAACAGGTCGGCATCATCAGACAGTGTGCGCGCGACAATGGATATTGTTCGCTTCTAATGGAAGGGAATATTATCTGAAAGTGCTGCTTTTCTATAAAACAAATTATGCTCGGAGGTATATTTATTCAAATGGATCATAGACTATCGTATTACGAAAAATGAATATGAAAATGAACAATAATAAAAGGAAATTATTTATTCAATTTCCTGGACGTGTACAAATTGAAAATAGGATTTATTTATTTGTATATTTTTTATATATTTCACTCAAAACAAACTACTTGTGATTTTGAAGATAATCTTCTTCCACCCACCTTGAAACACATCCCTAATTGACAAAAACATCCTGAGAATATGTCTGTGAATGAAAGCTGCTAACGAATATTTTGACATTTAGTAGTTGCCACTTTGGCCAGACGAATTCCGCGAACTGCAAACGCTTTAAATGTGCTTTTCAAAGTCAGGAATATGCTAAATGTTGCCGCCCACAACTAAACCAAGAGCAACAGCAACAACTATAGCAACGCCAACGGCAATGGCAACAACAACAATTTGTAGGAGCAATTAGAGTTGCAGGCAATTCCCCCCAAAAGAAAAAATAGAGAACCAAAAAATGAGAAAATGGTCCCACATCCCATTTGACATTTAAAGGTCAAAGTTGAGCATCAATCAGAATTTGACGAGAATGAGATATTAGGCGCCCAGGCAGCGGGTTTGCCTCATGAGTAATAACAGCAACAAAAAACACAGCAGCAGCAGCAAAAGCAACAACATCTTATCATATCATAATAATCGCATGAAGGGACAAAAGACGAGGCATTCTGGCAACTGGCTGTTAAGAGAGGAGAAACAAGCCAAACGGGGCCCAAACATTAAGGATAACAGCAGAAGTAAATGCTGTGGTGGCATTTTAACTTGTTGATTCAAGCCAGTTGGCATTTCGTTTCCAACCTTTGTTAGGGCTGGCTGCCTGGCAGGCTGACTGACTGACTAACTATAGATGTGTGGGTGTGGAAAAATATTTTGTTTTCGTTTCAAAAGAATTTCACTTGAAATGCGCTATTAACGGGGGCGGGCTAAGGAAATGCTTGTCTATTTTGCTAATAGATGCGATTAAACGCCCACAATGTAAAAGGAAAATCGAGCAAGGTTCCTAGCGACAATATTATAATAAGGTTGTTAAATAATTACCCTGTAAAAATCGTCATGGAGTTTTTGCAAATTTAGTCCGATTTAGAGCTACATATGCCAAAGTTCCGTAAAGTATTTACATATGAAAAATTATTCACTTTTTGAATACGTTACCTTTTTTCCCCTTAAATTGAGAAAGAAAGCTCACATTTAAAGGTAGAGCTTTGCGCTTTGGTATATAAACTCATTTGTATACCAAATTTAATTCCTCAAAATATCATATAGATCGGACTATAAACACCGAAGTTAATCAAGACTGCATTTTGTAATGGTGGGGATGGTTCGGGTTCAGTTTTTGCCTTTCGTTTGGCCATCTACCAAAAATAAAAACAAACGGCCGTGGCTGTTGCCTAACCGGGTGCATAGGGATTGGAGGTTCGCACTTCTTGCTAATACTCGGACAATAGCTCGTCGGACTGGTCGGGGTTTTTTCCTTTCCCTTTTGCACTTACCATAAACACATAGTTTAAGTGCGATCAAAAAAAAATAAAAAAAAAAAAAACTTATTGATTTAAGTAAATCCATTGAAACAAAAAAAAAAACCGGATTCTAGTATGGGTACCATTAATGTGTCCCGACCGAACACCCAAATTCAAACTATTCAATTTCGCGTAAGTGAGAGAACTAAGGTGTTGATCGTCTCTCTTTCTCTTTACCCTCCCTACCTTGACAAGCAAAAAAAAAATGGAATGTGGATGCTTGTCCCTATTTCAGGTTCTTAAACCATCACTATAAATTGCAAGCGGCTAACATGGGTACTTGACAGATAAAACAATTAATTATGGAATTAGGATATCATATCATATAAGCTAATATAATTCGTTTATTCACGCATTGTTCAATTTTGTTGCCAATTAATAGCAAGGTGAGTATAACTCTATTTACAAAAAAAATATACAGTTTCCAAACAAAATTTGAATCCAAAGTTAATATGATGAATGTGCAATAACTAGTTTAAATCCCATAAAGAAATTAAGGGGAAGGAGAAATTCACCAACATTATCTTGAGACTTGACGGATAGTAATTAATTTACCGTCTTGCTAAATTAACTGCATTTAAATGTTCATGTGTGTATATAATTACATATATCTATAGGCATTGGTTTAAACTCTTACTCACGCGATATCCTTCGAAGCAGACGTTGGGCCCAATGTATACGACGATTATGATCGCTGTTGCTAAATATTACAAAAGAAAGTTATAAGTATATAAACACATGTATATATATATATATATATATATATATATATATGAGCAACGGTCAAGGTCGGTGGTGTAGGAATTTCCTCTCGCTTTAACTTATTTAGGCATATTCATTGCACATTTTGTTTTAAAGAAATTAGTAAAAGAAAGAAAAAAAAATTAAAGGTAATAAAAATTAAAACTAAGGATCTATTAGCCGTCCATCTTGGCAACGTTAAACAATTAATGGAATTATATGGCAATGCTGCTAAGCAAGCGAAAGGGGTACACCAAAAGTAATACAGACTCGGCTCCTTTGTTACTCTCTGCAGGTTACACTATATGCTTAGTGCATGCGGTCCCGATGGTGCTGCATAAATAGTAAGCGTTTCACCCGCTTGACGCCGTTTTCCGAGGCTATGCCAGATGTTGTTCTTCGCAAGACAGCGGCTGATAAGTAAAATAGCAACAAAATTGGTTCTGCTGGGTTGCTAAGTGCGACACGTGCTCTTGGTGTTGCCCTTGTCTGGTCCGATCTCCCCCTCTGGTAGTGCCGACTAGTACGTCTAAATCTAGTCAACTGAGCAGGCACGGAAACTGTGGAAGCCTTAATTAGTTCCAAGTCTCAACACTAGCACATATAAATACCTTTTCTTTAAGGGTCACCCCGAATCACAATTAGGTTAGTGGGTCGAGTTGTTATGAAGGTTTTTGGTTTCTATTAGCGTACCAAAAGAACACTTCCAAACTGTACCACAATTGCAGCCTTGGTCGTTGATGTCTTTGCAAAAATTATTTGCAAAGAAAGAAAAAAAATGTTATGAACTTAACTCGCACGCGCTTCAAATATATCTGACATGCTGAGCTGTACTTTTAACCTTTACTACTTCCCAACGACAAAAAAAATAAGGAAGCTTTCAAAAGCTCTACATCACGCGATTATATTTTAAAACGGTACTATGGCCTGATCTTATCACCTTTTTCCTCTCTATTCGCCCTATTCGGTTGCGCATGCCCTCAGCTGTGCAATAAACGAAGAATTGGCTTCCAGCGCGGTCGGTAAAGCAGTAACTAAACTAGAGCAGCTGATCAACAAGCAGATTCGTTTGGGGAGTGCAAAGCAGCCACTACAATTTCTTAAACATAGCGTGGTGCGAAAGGGAAGCAGAAGAACAGCCGCTGTACACATAATGGGCGCAGTTGATGTGCGTTTGTGTGTATGTGTGTAAAGCAATAAGATTCTTTGTAATTACTGCTAGGGTACAGGCTGAACCCTGACTGGATAAGTATATTGAGTATATACGTAAGTAATTTTAAAAACTTGATTAACAAGGTTTTATCAATGGCGTCAAGGTATATAATTGGCGACGAACACATCCAGCAGCGGTTGTTGAAGCGACGCAATCAGAGTATTTGGAGTCATAGAGCCAGACGCTAATCGAACACTCAGTAGGATCGAACTTATACTATGCGACTACTTACGACGGTATCGAGTCCATCCCCGACTACAATGCTTGGGCGTTGATATGGAAACCTCGTCAATTGCTCGAAGCAACCAAGAACCAGTCAAGGCGCAGTCTAGTCGAGAGTGTTGGACGAGCTGCTATCCTGTACTCTGGCCTAACGTATTTCTACTTAATATTATGCTTATATAATTATGTTTATGTTCATTATCGATAGCTTTTTCAGCAATTTTTAATGTAAATATGCATGCAAATATTCAAAGATAAAGTTTTCTTAATAAGTAGTTGAATTAGTTTAACTATTTTGAGCAGTAATGTGAGAAAATGTAGCAGCGAAATTTGTTGGCAATTAAACGACAAGTTTTAAGCGACTTTTATTCCCAAAGACTCCAGATAATATATGCTGCTCAAGAAAATAGCCTTTAAATCCATACAAAAGTGAAAGAATCTTGCCCTTTGCACATATTTGACGCATACATTTAAAGCGCCAATATTTTTCCAGCTATTGGTTGATTAGAATAAGGAATAAAGAGTTCAGAATTGTTAGAATAATTTACTTTGGAAGCAACAAGGAGCAGACCCTGAGGCAACGGAATTTTCAGCATTATTCGGGCTTATAAGTAGATACAGACACACATATACACATACACATACACTCGGATATTTGTGTCTGCTGTTGATGCTTTGCCCTTTGCGGTTAGCTGCTGCACTGACACGTGTGTGGGTTGCCATTGCTACGGTTTGTCTGTGTGGTTGCATGTGTGTGAGTGTGCTGCCATGATATCCGTTAGTTGGAGTGTGTATCTGGTTATGGCAACGGGCAACTGTTGCTGCCCTTGAGTGCGCAACAAAATGGCGGCAAATCTTATTACTCGAACGAACGTCTCAATGAAAATGCAGCCATCAATGAAAAAAGCTCGCGTGACGTCATGCAAAGGCACGTCATGCAAAGGCAAAGGCAAATGAAAGCCATCCAAAAGTGGATGTGCTCAACTTTTTTACTTCTCAACCTATCTTCATTTTATTTAATGTCGATTTGCTGTTGCTCAAAATGTTGTCTAGTTGCCGCTGCTGATGCTGCACAAACTTTCACTAATGTGCGTTTAATTGTCTGCCGAAGCGTTAATTTTTTTTAATTAGCCACTAACTTTAGCGCTTTAGCGGTTTTTTGGTTTTTTTTTTTTGCTGTTTTGACCTTCACCTTCATGTATCACATATGCCACACGAGCGCTTTTTGACATTTGGCATTTCAAATTGTGTGTGGGGAACTTGTATTTACACACATGCGGAGTTTTGTGGGCGGGCTGCAACCCAGAATTGCCGAGCTAATTGGTTTGTTACACCGTTAACGGTGTCGTTTTTCGCTTGTAGCGAACTATTTTATTTAATGAGCAGAGTTTTATAATTGGATTTTAACTGAAACTGGAATTGCATTTTCGTTCTGTTTGCTTATTTTTCTTTTCATTGTTCTTTATGAATCTGTCGTAGCCCTCAGTTGAAGGTAACTATCGTTTAAGTAGCTACTTGGTGGTAAACTCCGGACTTTTGTATTTCAATTTTAGGCATAAGTTGGGTGCACCATGTTCCATGTGGAAAATTTAAATCATACATACTATATTGAACTTAAAAATCAAATGTCAACATTTTCCACCCATTTCAAGCCCAAAAATAATTTCTTGATTATGGAACCTTTGACCCACATTTTCTAACCAACACGTACCAAATAAATTTTCTCAAAGATATTCGAAAGTGAGTTTTACGCCGAAGGTAAATGGAATGATTGTTCGGAAATCTTTGAAGCACGCCTTGTATTAATTTGAACTAGGATCTTTTAAAATTAATTTCAGGCCGATCGGATGCTAAACAACAAAGTTTCGTATTAACGTTTTTCACTATGTTTTCATATTCGCGCCTCCATCACATAAGGTAACTACCGTGAAAATTTCAGCTTCCTGTTAATCACCAATCAGATTGTTTAAATACAAAGATAAATATTCTGGATGTGCATCAGAACTCAAATCGATTAGCTATTTTTGTTGGCCGGAGTATGGCAAAATGTTCTTAAATTTCGAAACTCACCTTTACCTTCATAAACTCCTAACGCCCTTCTATGTGATTTTCATGGTTTTAAGAAGTATCTAATCGAGCAGATAAATTCTTATCTTGGCTTTTATTTGAGAAAATTCCTCCTAAACAATTATTTGTATTTTCTAGACTAGACTCATATAAGATATATATGTGTACTGTTATTACAGTAATCAACATGTTTCTGTAATCAAAATTCTCTACTGAATGGCATTCATTGTTTGCTCTCATTTCGGTTATTTTCTTTGTGTCTCGAATATTTTAAATGCTTTTCGCTTTGCTGCTCGACCTTACGCAATCATTTAATAAAAATTACCATTAAAATGCCGCATAAATCATAAATAATCCGCCAAATGAAATTGCCATAAACATCCACAAAAGAAAACTTCCAACTTGCACTTGCGCCTGGCTGCTACCTTCTGCCTTCCTATCTGCCCATTAATAGACTTGTTTGGATGTCAGCTAAGCCCAGGCAATAGACCCCTTGAATAGTGCTTGGGCCATGCTACTTACCCGCCATAAAAAGGCAATCAGATGTCGTCGATGCAGCGCTGCGATGCACGCGAGGCACAACAGAGCCCAGTCTCAGGGTATTGGGTGAGGGGCAAACGGGCGGAATCAAGATATGGCGCGTAAATAAGAAGTTTTCAGCGGCATCTCTGGCAAAGGCCGGCAAAACCAGAGTGAGAGAGGAAGAGAGCACGAACCAGACTGATAGCGCGTGTGTGTGCGCGAGATAGATGTAAGGAAAGAACTTGCAAGCGATCTGCGACTGCGTTTGTAATTAATTACGAGGCGGGCCAAACGGCGACGCACGCGCGACTCCGACTCCGACTATGACTGCGACTACGACTACGACCGCGACTACGATTACGATTCCAGCTCCGACTTGGACTCCACGTAGTTGACTACTACAAGAGATGGCCAGGCAGCGATAAGGCGGGCCAGCTAGTCAAAGGATGCGCGCCGGCTACTGCGATTACGCGACGAGGCAAGCGCGAGATAGCGATAAGCAGTGGAAGATGCGGCTGCTGCTGCATCTACTGCTACTGCTACAGCCGATCGGACACACTGCTGAGAGATTATGCAATTTTGATTTGAAACACGCAATTTGGATGGGCGCTTAACGATCTCATGCGGCTGGCGCGTAAATCGGGAGAGCCAGTTGAGATTTTTAACTATTTAGCCGATAATTTCCTTCCGGTTGCGTTTTTGCGTTTCAACTGAGGCTGAAAAACTGTTTGCCGCAGTTTCGGCTGTGCTCCGTTTGCTCAGGCGGCGGCGGCAGCAGCAGCAGCAACAACTGCGGCGACGCTGGCGACGTCAACGGCGCATCGTGGGCCGATCATCGCCTTACTTAGACAGTCGACTGTCGCCCAAGTGTTTACTGTGTGGGCAACTGTACATACTCACACACAGACACGCACACAAGCCTGCAAGCAGCTAGCTGTCTCTGTCTGACACACGATCTACAACAACCCCCGCAATGTGTTGTTTTCTTCCAATTTTTTTTATTCAAGTGCTTTTCTCTGCTTAAGCGTAAGTCTAAAAAGACTGAGCTTCTAGCTAGACACACACACACACACACACACACAAGGGTTAACACCCAGGTCTTAGCTCACATTCAAATATAGCTCGTGCCAACTTTGCGTGTGTGTTTGTGTTTATGTAGGCTTTTCCACGTCTAAGTAGGCTTTTTGTCATGGCGTCGCAGCCCACACACGTACACACACGCACACAACACAACTTTACTTAGAAGTAGACGCTGATCAGCACTACGTCCAGTGCACGGACGTCGCAGTCGCTGCACTTGCTACATTTGCCTGGCACTTGTTGCATACATTCAAAAGTTCACCCAAGCTGTGCAAAAATCCTGCGAGCTTTGTGCGCCGAAAGCTCTGCAGCTAAAAATAAAACCCAACGAATGCTATACAAGCTGTCGAAAGCTTTTCAAAGCTTTTTGCATGGTCTGCGCCCACCAGCAAAAAGCGTCGTCACCTACACGCAATAAGCAAGCGTCGCAGCTGGCGTCGGCGTTGACTGTGCTGCTTATGTGGGTGGCTTCATTGATAAATTTGTGACGGCGCTCTGCTGCAGCGGCGGTTGCTGCTGCAGCTGGGCCAAGATTAACTGCAAATTGAATTGCAAAACGTTGCAGCTGTGCGCAAAGAAGAAACAGTTAAAGAGAGAGAAAGAGCGCGCGCAAAAGCTGCGCTCCACTTTAAACAGCGTCATGGCTGCCATGTATATATGTATTTCCATATGTGGGTGTGGATCATGCCCAGCATTAGACTCTTGACAAGGCTTTTGTGAATGAATTCCGTTGCCGTCTCTGTCTGCCGTATCAGAGACAGAGGCAGCGCGAGACAGCTGCCAACGCCCACCAAACGCGACGATTTTCTCACACACCAATTGGATTTTAATCATATTCATAAATACCTATATATATATATACATATATATATGTATACTCACACAAATATGTATTTTCAAACTTCTATTGTTCGTACCCCCTCTCCAAACTCGACTTGACTTCTCATTCACAAAATGCTTAAATAAGGAAACTTGTAAATTAGTTCAAGTGCCCCCCAATACACTGAGCGAAATGAAAGCTCTTTGCGCACTCAAGCAAATTAATTATACTTAACGCCCACACATAACACATCGGTTTGCCATTTGTACTGTGGCATTAACTGTAATTGCTCATTCATACAAAACAGCTAGAACAATAACAATAACTGCAAATAATAAAAACGGAGACTTATTAGACCTTATAGATATGATTAATAGACAGCTTTTTGTATTGTGCGATTAAAAGAAACTGGGTTGAGCAAAACTTTGAATAGCTCTTGATATACTTGAAATAACAGAAATTACAGAAATTGCCTTAAAATAAATGTTCTCAAAAAGCTTTGAAAAGGATTTTAAAACCGATCGGACGGTATATTAACAACTTTCATACAAACGTTTCCCTAATCGTTAAATCACGTATTCATTTTGATTTTTTGTATAGATTGAATTATAATTTTGAAATAAACTGGAAAAAAATTAAAACATCACTAAAAAATTCGATGAATTGCACTTCTTACCGAGGATTCTTTGATTCTGCGAAAAATGTACAACAGATCTCAAATGATTTTTCTTATGGATCCTGGGAAATGAATTTAAGCGCGAAAGTCACCCACGAAATCCTTGACACCCATTTCACCCAAGATTGGATGGATATTCCAAAAATGTTCAGCAAAGATCTTTAAATGAGTTTAAGGCCGATCCGGTGGTTGACAAAAAAGTTTCATATCAACGTTTTTCGCTAATTAACCACAGTTATGGGTGGAATTCTTAAAATCGCTGAAACACGTATTCATTAGGTTCTTATGTAGAGCTTTGAAAATAAGTTTGAAGCAAATCGGACACAACTTAAAACTTCGCCCAAAAAATCATTAAATCGCATTTGAACCGAAGGAGTTTAGATTTTGCGAAAATTGTGAAACACGTTTCAAATGATTTTCCATATAGATCGTTGAAAATGAATTTGAGGGCGAAACGTTATCCACCAAATCATTGACCCCATTTCCACCAAGGAGGAATAATTTTTTGGAAAAGTGTGACACATCCCTCAAATGAATTTAAGCAAAGAACCTTGCAATTGAGTTTGAGGCCGATCGGATGGTAAACAAAAAAGTTGCATACGAACGTTTTTTAGCGACTTTTCAAGACGTGCGGGTGGAATTTCCCAAATCGCTGAAACACGTATTTGTTAAGTTCTTATGTATAGCTCTGAAAATAAGTTTAAAAATTCGGTTTGCCACGGAAAATCTTTAAACAAGGGAATTTCCGTTCTTACCACCGTTTAATTAATTCATGAGCTACCAAAGGAGCAAGCACTACAAATGCAACAGGCTGGAGCAAAATAAGTTATTCTACCCAAATGAGAGACTGCTAAATGCCCTACATATAAGGGGAATAGCTAGCTAATAAATATATTGATGCTCAAGAGTTACAACAAGAAGAGTTCAGGTTAGAGGAAGACACCTGAATAAAGTGAGAGAAAATAAGAGCGAGAGAGTGCAAGAGAGTGAGTTAGAGGGAGATCTTAATTCAGAGATAAGCAGAGTTTATTAGAATCTCAGCACAAATTGTTAATATAATTGCCCGGCCTTGCCATGGCCAAGTTACATCCAAGCAGTTCCTTACCACAGAGAATGGGTCTGACTAATTCTTAATGCTCGGGCAGTGCGTTTATCACCAATTAGTTGGTTTATCACCCTCTTAGTCTGAGAATAGATAGCCGCTACTTGCTAATTTGCACATTACTTTAAAAGTGCAAGCTCTATGACATTGTCTTCTATAGGGTATATTAAATTACCCTTTCAAAAGTTCCCAGCAGACAGCTCAGCTGAGCTTGGTGACTGGATTGCAGGTAAGACTACTCATTAAAAGCGGCTCCTGGCTATGGCTACGACTCCGGCTGCCGGCTGCCATTTGGCTGTCACTCACTCATTTACTCACTTATTCATTCATTTGGCAGACATTTAACAAAGCGCGTTCCATTCATTAGCATTGCTGTAAGTTGTTATTGTTGGTGTTGTTGTAGTCGTTGTTGTTGGCTTACTGACTTGTTGCTGGGTAGCCCTAGACAACGCCTTACTCCTTGACTGCCATTGCTATATTTAGTTTGGCAGTCATGGCCTTGTTAACAAAATGTTTATTTTTTAATTGAATTGCATTTAATATTGGTGTTGAATGGACGCTAAAGGCGTTGCCCGTCGACAGCAACTCTCGCTCGTTATGGGCCCCTATGCTGGTGGCCGGCCGGGTTGGCTGATAATTTATCTGAAAATATAACTTTTACCAGTCATAAATTTCCAATATTTCAATTGGCCAGCAGCTTTTAGTGCGTGCGCGTGTGTGTTCCGCTTTGTGTTCATCATCATCATCAAATATCGTCAGTATCTTAAAGATACACTTGCTTCTAAGGTTATGTATCTGTTAGATGCATAGCGACACTTTTATTTGGCATTTGCTTGTGATTTACGATAACGCGCTCCATAAAAGTTCCTATGCACATTTTATCGGACAAAGTTTCATTGATTTTATGCAAATTTTTCTTGCTAGCAAGTTTCGTTTTATATTAATATGTGTATGTGTATATAGCAGATATTTATTGAGCATTTTCTTTATTGTCTGACATCAGTTTTATATTGTTTTATTGGCTTTTGATGGCAGCCACACAAGTTGAACGTATTTGGTTACTCTCGATTATCGTATATCTGTTTGATCTTTGAGATCTTTTAGGCATTGTGCATATGCCACCGCTTGAAAATTTATAATTCCTCAATTAATTAACGTCGCTGCGACTCGCCTCCCATTTTTGATATGCGTACGTACGGAGCCCAGCCCTTTTTTTCTGGCCATAAATCTGTTTTATGGGCCAGCAAAATACTTCCAACCAAAACAAAAATAAGCTGCATAAAACTTCTATCAATTTATTTATTATTTTTTTTTTTTTTCTGACAAAATTTGCAATTTCAATTAATGCAACGCCCCGAGACCGAAAAAACTATGTCAAATAAATTATGTACCTTGAGCCAGGCTAGATCAGACTTTACCTTCTGAGTTCTGTCGCTTTGTAAATGTCTCAGTTATGTGACTGCGGAGCCTAACTTGAAGTTGCGCACTTCCTGTGAGTTTTTCGACTTTAGCACACTGTTTCTGATCGGAAAAGAAGTATATTGGTTGTGTGCGGTGTTCGTCTGTGTGGTTGAAGTCAAAGGCAGTACATTTATACATATATATATATATACATAAATTCTCGCTGAGGAATCTGTATAAATTTCTTCTTTAAGACTGGAATGAAAATTGTTTTATGCATTCTTGACAATCCAATTGAGGTCTTTACTATTTACAATTTAGGTGAGATACTTGAGATATTGAATTTTTGACAATTGGTGAAAGAATAAATTTTGTTGTTTATCAGCAAAAACTTTGTGTCTGTCAAATGTATATATGTCATATGTTTTTTTATTATGAGTATAGCATTGAACTTGTTACCGAGACAATATCCAAACACTACGAAGCCAGATTGCTTAAATGATTGGATCAGCTGCAATGCCGAGGATTATGATTTACGGCTTGGGTTTGCCTTTTTACATGGAGAACAGTGTATCGATCATTTGGTTTATTTCTTATGCAACGATCTGTTTGGGTTTTGATACTCTTTTTTTTTGTAAAAATTTAAATAAATAAATTGAGTTACCACCTCAGGTCTGAATCTGAGTGCTTGTCAACAAGTTGCATATTTTGGTGTCAAATAATTGCCAGTTGTCATCCGCAGGAGAAGAAGTAAAATACCGAGCCAAGAAGGGCCCATTTAGGAAAATTTCACCATTAACTCAATTGCTAGAGCCTATGCAAATGAATTCCCAGCGCTAAGGCAATCATATTTCCATAGTTTACACAGTTCCATGGAGGGGCTCGTGTGATTGCCCCAGCGATTTCTCTATTAACTATAAGCAGGGTAAATAGGCAATTGACTTGAAATTGGCAATTATTTTTTTTTCCTTTTCTATTTTTTGCCAGTGCCTAGACAGAGCTGGAGCTGAAGTTAAAGATACATGCAGGCAGTCCACATGTGCATGGATGTGGCTGTCTCTGATGCGCCATGCGAGTTGTTGTTGTCGATGTTGTTGTTGCCGTTGCAGTTGTCTACGTTGCAGTTCCTCCAAACCTAAAGCACATTATGAATGAATAATGTATGAATGAAAATTGCATGCACGTGCCTTTAAGCTATAAAATGTTGCACTTTTTCGTTGGCTCAGGCAGTTGAAGATGCGTTTGGTTTGATGGTACTCAAGTTACCAGACCTTAACTGATCAGATGTTCATTGCATATTTGACCAAGTTCGTCACCTATGTCTCACACTCAACGGGGGATAAATAAGCCCAAAGATTTGCATACTTTAAAGAATATTGAGCAGTGATTAGATTTAATATGTGCTTAAGTTTCCTTTCATAGACTATGAAGTTACCTTAAGATTTGACATACTGATTAATTGATTAATTGTCTTTTCATGTTATTGCCAGTTAACACTTAAAAATGTGCTTAAGTTGGAGATATTTGAATTGATAAGATAAATTAAAACCTATGATCTTGATTCTATACATCGCCCCTACCTGAATTTGTGAAAAGTGCAGGATAATTGAAAAAGTATCTTCAAAAATTCTTTTACACTTAAATCTAGGTGCCTACGAGTTTCTATTTAAATGCAAATTAACTAAATCACACTTGAAAGGTGGAACAGCCATTTCCAAAGATTAGCATAACTCAAAGATAGATCATGGATTAGATATGTAAATATGACTATCTGGTAAAAGCTCGAGCTCGAGCTTATGCAATTATTCTTTTCCAACATCTATTGGAATTGATAAATCGACTTACTGATGGTTTGAAAAGTGTCAATTATATAGTTTTATTGCTTAAAAGTATAATAATTTATAGACGTGTTGCTATTACTATTTTATTTCTATTACTTTTTTTATTATATGTAAAACAAACTATTTCAAATGATTGAACAAGTATTCCGGGGCCACAAATTTTAAAGTTAAAAATTTAACTGTTTTTAGATGTATTTGAACTATCTCTTCGAAATAATTGAAAAAGTAGCATCCAAACTTGCCGGCAATTACTCGTATCATAAAATCGAAGCGCCCACTTGATCTCCATTATAATGTAAACCAAGTTCGTCACCTAAGTCTTTTGTTTGTCAGCACCTGCGCCGATATCTTCATTAGCCACTACAACTGTGTGTGTGTGTGTGTGTGTGTGTGTGTGCGATGATGGAAATCGGTTTTTAATAACCCAGCCACGGTCTTTTAATTAATTGGGTGAAATAGTGGGTAAAAGTGGATCGATCTTTTGTCAAATTTAAAGATCTTCGCCGGCTGCCGCAGTAGCTAAGCAATTTAAATGCAAATCTGATCTGGGCTGGATGAGAGTGCTTTGCATCGTTAAGTTGGCGGCAAAAAGAAAATTCAATTTAAGCACTTTTCTATTGTTAAATGCAGTTATTAGATTTGACAGTTTACAGTTGGCGATAGCTTTGAAGAGTTGCCGCCGTTGCAGTCGCTTCGGCTACGGTTACTAAATTACTTAAGCTTGGAGAATTATCAGCAGCTTGTTTGGTTTTCTGGTGCAGCGGCGGTGCTAGATGAAAGGCTGCACAGCGATTTCAATTAGCATTTTGATGGCACTACAAATTGAGCGGCTAGAACGAAAATCGCCGCCATTGATAGGCAATTGATAGCACTTCATAAAGCAGCCGATCGTTTGTAGCTCGAACTGACGGACAAGGCGGCCACATTATTAAATCATTTGGGGTCTTATGAAATGTCACGCGATTTTCGAAAGACTTCGACTGTTCGACCAATCAAACTGGCCCCCAGCGGTGCCAGCTGTGACAATCTTGTGGTAATTAGATTTTTATTTTAGCCGTTTTTTCGCCAACGGACATATTAATAGAGCAAACGGCTGGAATAAAAAACCGCTGGCATTAATCAATACAATTTGCCGACAGGGATGCAGTTTTTTGGAAAATAAATGGCGCATGCCCCATGCCACATGCGACATGCGACGCAACCAGTCAAAAAAGCGCAACACTCGACATTCGACAACCGGCGACAAGACGTCAACTTGTTTGGCAATAAAATTGTAAGCATTTATCTTGTAGTTTGTTGGCGTTTGTATTCCGCCGAGGCCATTGTGTTTTTGTGTTGCGTTGTGTTTTTCTTGTGCGTAGACAAAAATGGGCTTTTCTTTTTGCATTACAAAAGTATTGAGTTACCAAACGATTTGTCAACGTTTAGACCCAGCCGCAACAAGCTGCGACAGAGGTTTGCTGCGGTGCCGCGGGGAATTTTTATCCAGGCATTTTGTTAACTCGTAAAGTTTTGTTGACACTTGCGTTGATGTTTTTGTTTTTGTTGCTGTGTTTGTGCTTTAACCATGCAAATCAACTGGCGAGGACCACCTGCAAAGATTGGCTAGACATGAGTTTCAAAGACAAGTTACAGAAAATGTTGATAGATCAGTGAATTTGTGTAATCATGAATGAATACCTACACCTACACTGTGCTCCATTGAAATCCTTGTGGCAGTTGTACAACTATTGTGCAGGAGCAGAATGCATTTTGGAAGCTTGTATAAAACACACTGTAACAATAATTTGAAACAAAATGAGGGCAGCAATCGTTACAGAATTACGTTTAAAATGAAATCAAAATGTTTGTATCAAATACTAAATAAATTTTAAGAAATGTTCCAAAATGGACCAAAACTAAATGTCATATGAGAATCGCTTGAGTTTCGATTAAATTTAAAGACTTTGAAATCTAGCTAGGAAGTCAATTAACGGTGCTGTGCTTGGCTCTTACTATCAATCAACTATGGGCTATCTTACAGTTTAGCTCTCAAGATTCATAGTTTTAACTACTGTATTGGCGCTCACTAATTGTATGGGATTTTATTACTCAACTTTTTAAGTGAGTGCTGTCAACTAGGGAAATGGCGGATACAATTTGTAGGAGAGAACCAACTAGAGAATAATATCAAACGGGCCGCGTCGTCTTATCGCACTATTTATGGACCAGAGCGATCGACTTTATCGGAGACCAACCGTGCACCACTTAAGGCAAAGCTCTGAGCCGACTATGTTTAATTTAATTATGCTAAAATGAATTCATCTAATTTCATCTTGGTTTCTGTTAACATCCATCCGCAAATCCATATAGTTATGGCTCTGAACGAATTGAACTTGGAACTCGGACTCGAACTCGAACACGAATTTCACCTGAAAATTCGTTACACATTTTGGAGCCCATGACGAATTGCGACCCTTTGTTCGTGTTAAATAAAATTAATAGAGAAATTAGGCAGCCCGGGCATAGGCGACTCTCGTTTAATTGGCCGCATTAGTTTGGGGCTTTAAGTGGGGCAGCCTCATAGACGGCCACTTTGGCCTCTCTGCAATTAGTCAATTAATGAAAAAGCCATAAATATACGGCTAACATTTATTGATAACCCAAAAGGTCTCACTTCCACCCCCTGGCCGGCCACTGAAATGGCAACTGCAACGGTCTCCTCACTGCTGGCCATAAATTAATAGTCCATTATTTCTAAATTTTGTCCACTTCAAACTGTCGTCGCGTCGCCCAGTCGCCCAGTCGCCTAGTTGCCGACTGCTGCACATTCCGACGGCCGTTTCGGCCGCTTCGTTTGCATTTTAATCTCTCGGCCACAAATTAGTCCAGTGCTGACTTTGTGTTGACTTGTCAGTGCGGCCAATAACTTAGCCAGTGCCGTGAACGCTGTCACGTAATGGAAAACGAAAGCAACAGGAGTTTTTTTCTCATGGTTTTTTTTTGGAAATTATGTAAATCATTTTGAGTTTGAACATTTTTGAAAATTGCTTAATTTCCTCGCATGCTCGCTGAATGCAACAAGAGCCAACAGCAACATACCATGCACTAGGGATGGACGAAAATCTATTTAGCGGGTTACTGTTAAGGATCAGGCGGATATATACACGTTTAAAAGTAAATGTATGAAATAGTTTGACTAGTTTACTGACTGTCTGATCGACGCACAGCTGCAAGAGTCGGCAAGCAGAAATTTGAACAAATAATCTTGATTTTGCTATTGGCAAATTTGAACTGCAATTGGGGAATTCGGTGACAAGTCTAAGCTGTTTGAGCGTCGAAATAACACGCGGGAGGATGCCGGTTCACACACAACAGCATCTTTTTTATTTGTTTACATTACTTGTTACACATAATAATAATAATAAATTTAAAAAACAAACAAACAAATTAGGAATGAATACATCAAATTGAGGTTTTTAAGTTCATGTACCCCAAGAGTAAAAGAGGAAATAAAAGAATTTTAACAGAAAAAAAAAAACATATTCTAGATCAGCATCAATAGCCGAGTTGATAAAGCCCCATATCCGTCTATGCGTCTGTCTGTTTATATGCGAACAAGTCTCAGTTTTTGAGCTATAATTTAAAACTTTGTATAGATCCATCTTTCTGTAGCGAAAAACTGCATCATATTG
Source organism: Drosophila novamexicana (assembly GCF_003285875.2). Classification (NCBI taxonomy): domain Eukaryota; kingdom Metazoa; phylum Arthropoda; class Insecta; order Diptera; family Drosophilidae; genus Drosophila; species Drosophila novamexicana. Next base: position 1,819,307 of record NW_020824835.1, read on the forward strand.
CTGCCATAGGAACGATCGGTGGAAAAGTAGATTCTTGTAAGGAAAGCTCTTTTGTTTATCAAGTTATCTGCACCAAACTTGGCATTAGTTAGTTTCATTGTGCTTCTTTTAGATATGTCAAATCTTGTCAAGATCGCACTACTATATCAAAAAGCTCTATGTGAATAATCGGTGGAAAGTTTGTAGGTGAGTTTTTGTAGGGCATAATATTATGCTTTCCAAGATATTTTCAGCATTTGAACATAGCTGCAAAACTTTAAGATAAATGCCTTTCCTAGGGTATCATATCTTCGGCGGGCGTAACATATCCTTACTCGTTTCGTTTTAAGCTATAAGCCTGATTTAATTTTAAAAACCTTTAATTTGTTGTATAATTTAAACTTAATTCTTATTCTAAATAATATTTTAAATTGGTTCAACACAATCTTGATCGATAATTCGTGTTCGCATTAGCTTAGATCATTTTTGTTTACTGCTAATTTCGCATGGCAGCAATAGTTGAGCACTGTCTATTTCACATTCCCCATATGACGGCAATATTGACTCAGTCTTAGCCTTGCCCAACCCTGGACTAAGTGTAAGCGTGCATATATGTGTTCAAGTGGTGGTAGCCACTCAAGCAGCAGCAGCAGCGGCGGCAGCGGCTCGCTGCAGTCGCAAACTTTGCTTTGGGCACTTTGCGAACTCATTTTCCGACTCAATCAAATCAAATAATTTATGCCTTGCAAAACGAACTGGCCAAGTGAGTGGAGTGGAGGTCATGGAGCTGCCATTGCCAATGCCTGCTGTCTGCGAGAGCTGGGCCCAAAGCACAGTTAAATCTTTTAGCCTGGCTATAAAATGTGTTGATTTTTCCATTTGCCAAAGCTGTGGGCCCTAAAGCGCTGCAATGAGTATAAATAAGAGAGTTCCAGACATTTGCGGAAATTTACCAATGCGAGGGGAATATGGGTAAAACTCAACCAAAATTTTCTTGCTGTTCAGTATAACCAATGCGTGCGCCTTTATTATCAATATATATATATATACAACAAACACAATACAAATACAAGGCCTTATATAGATATGTACAATTATAATTGGGAGCTGGACGTCTAGATAAAATCAAACTCAAAGCCATCTTCCTGGTACTCGTAGTCGCTGCCATCGCAGGTCACCTGCACGTGCTTGTTGCACCGCCAGTGCTGGTATTCGCTGGGCTGGAGATGTGTCCACATCACCTCGCTAAACACCTGTAAAGGCTTGGCATTGCGTTCCAGGCTGCGTATGGCCTGGAGCTTCTGCAGCTTGTCCACGTTGCTGTGATAACCATTGAGAGCGAGCTGTTTGAGCTGCGGACACTCGGCGACCAGCTCGAGCAGCTGATACTCTCGCACTACCTCCCAGCCACTGAAGCTGAGAACCTGCATCTGTTCGCAGGGTATGTGCTGGCGATCCAGAAAGAAAACATCATGATACCAGTTCTCGCAGACCAGCGCCCGCAGCTTGGGTAGCTCCAGGAGCAGGCTTTGCTGCCAGCGTGCGGGCAGCTGCACCACCTCATTGTTCAGAGCAATGCGTGTGATGGATTCGCTCTTGGCGACAACTATCTGCTGGAAGATGGTCTCCTGATCGGCGTGCAGCTGACGGGAGTCATCAAAGCGCACGGCCAGCTTGCGCAGCTTGGGCAGCTGCAAAACCTGGGATAGCATGCACTCGACGCTACTCAGATTGATCTTGAGCACCTCCAGGTTGGGCAGCTTGATGTCGTACAGGCGTACGCTGCTGTCGAAGGAGTCGGTGATGTCCAGTACGCGCAATTGTGTCATGCTAAGACAGATCTCCTGCATCCAGCGGCTGTCTAGCGGCACCGAATGGTACATGGACTTGAACACGAGCTGCTCCAGTTTCTTGAATCCGCGCATATATAGGCCAGAGAGATTCATGCAGCTTGTGAGGCGTTTCAGGTTGGGCAGCATTGCGGTCAGATCGCGTATATCCTCATCCACCATGGTATTGGGATTGCCGGCGAGCACACAGCATTCCACACTGGGAAATCGGATTATGTTGATATCGCACAGATGTCTTATATAATCATAGAACTCGGCAAAGGAGCCAACGCCATCCTCGTGCACATGCAGCTCGGTAAAGCGACTGGCCATTTGCTCCATGAAGAACACATAATCCTCGATGTCCAGCAGGCCCAAAAAGGCGGTATTTGGGCCAACAATGCGATAGTGCCAACGCTTCTGCCACAAGCGCAGAACCTGTGGCAGGAACTGTGGATAGGCACGAGCCATCCTCACCTGATCGCTTATGTAATCGATGCGCTCGAAGATCTGCTCAAAGAATATTTCGTGCAGATTGTCTATATAATTGGGCGGCAGCGGCTCCGGCAGTGGAATGCGCTGTGCCTCCAAGGCGTGCTTATAGAATTTTGTATTGCGTAGCATAGTTTCAAAGAATTCAAGAGCAATTTCTTAAGACTGCTTGAGTGTCGCTAGCTTGGCAATTGAATGCGGAATGTGCTGGAACTGCTGAGTAGCTAGTGTTTATATCCGAATACAGGTAGGCCCTTGCTACAGGTAGTCCTGGCGCCTGTTGAACTTCTCTACCTATAGCGATACGATTTTGTCTAATCCTTGCAACAGCTGCTGCGCTGCATAAACTTAGTTGTTGCGGGCCGTATCCAGGTAAGCCGTTTTGGCCTGTTAGGATCGTGCTAGCGACATAAATTGCACTACAGTGTCTGCAATTTGTACACGTACGGTGCGGCTTATCTGTACAGTTATCGCCCGTCTAGTTTGCATATTACACGACTCCAGACGTGTAAGTTTTCAGCTCCCTGGCCGGATGCGTGCGCAAACGTGGAGTTTGAGTTTGTTCTTTTTATTTTGTATTTTGTTTGGCCTTGTGTTTGGCTTTCCTAGGAAACTGCAGATAACAAGAACAACAACAACAAAAGGAAGCAAGAGTCTTCAAGTCTTTGTGCTTTTGTCTAGTTGCTGCTACGATCTAATAATCAAAGCTGAGTTGCCTGCTGCTTTTTTCAGCAGCTTAGCGAGCGATTAGAGCACCAAATGACAATGTGAATGTGAATGAGAATGGCGATGCCTGCAGGTTCACACCAAGAACTGCCATACAATATAGCCCATTGATAACCAAGTATTTCTCTATAGATATATTAATGCTCTTCCAAAGGGTATTGTTATTTTGTCACGCAATGTGTAACGCATTGTAGGCCACATATATCTTAAGAATACACAATATAGTTTATCGAATTAAAAGCTGGCTCAGACGCTTTTTGGAATGCGTTATGTGTAAAGAACTTAGTTTTGTGTAAAGGAACACAAATTACAATTAATTAATAATTTTAAAATTGAAGAAAATACATATTGACTGACAAAAAATTAAAATTTCTGGAAAATCTCTTTCTTATTTTCGTTTTTATTGTCCGTGTGGGCCATTCTATAACGCTTAGTAAATTCAGGACTCTTTTTTCAAAGTCTTATGGCAAACAAATGCATATTATTTGAGTAAAACAACAAAAAACAAGCTTTTTTTCTTCGATTGATTTATATTATATATTTAATTATGAAGCCTAAATATTTGGCAAATTTTGATATGGATTAAAATGCAGCATAAGATATTTTTGTGTATGTTTTAGAAAATATTTAATGCAGCTCCTATAGTTATTGATTTTAAATAAATTGACACAATATCATTAAAAAAATATATTTATTTTGGTGTTCAATACTAGTTATTATTATGGTATTCGCTGATATCGGCATTTAGTATTAAACGCAAGGGTATTTAATCTTCGGCAACCTTGCCTTTGGCTGTGCGTTCTTCTTTCGTTCAGTTTAACCCCGCCCAGTCCTCCCGCTTGTCAATTGTCGCTGTGGTGTCTTTGTTGGGGCTAATGGCATTGTTGTCAACTTGTGTGTGTAACGCCTGTCAAAGCATAAAACTGTTACTAGACAATGCCATAGCCCCCCTTCCTGTTGGCTGTGCCTTCCAGCGATCCGTTTGTCTATGCACATAATGGACATTTATGTCCGGACGCTGGTGAAAATATGTTCGTTGTTCATAATTTTCAACAAATTTCATTGAGCATAAAGCGCAAAGTATTCTTGATTTTGATTTTTAAGTTTGTCTCAGTTGGGAAAGCTGTTTCACACGGCTCGTGATGCAAATGCACTTGTCTTGGCTCTGGACCTGTGTAGTTGGTCGTAGCGATTCCAAATATGATTTGAAGTTTCGGCTTTTGGATTTTATTTTATTTGGTTATGTTTTTCATTTTGTTTTTGGGTCTTGGGTTGATTTGGTTATTTGGCTGTCTTATCTCAGATCAGTGTCGATCAAATGCGGCAGACGAATTGTGAAACATGACGTACGATATTACGATATACGTAGCCGGGCAACTTGAGCTCGCCTCGAAGACTGTTTTAATAATTTTGACGTAATCACATCACAACAATCTGCCTTCAGAGACTTAGCTTTGTCTTTTGTGCTCTTAGGGACCTGACTCTGCGTCTTGAGTCTGGAGACTCACTCAAGTGGACATTTTTTCTTTTTTATTTTTTATTTTTGTTTTGTATATTTTTCACAAACATTTCTGATTTGTTCATTTAAATGAATTACAATATTTTATCTTTAAACGGAGATCGTTTTGCCATGACACACAACTGAAGCTTTCCAAGAGTTTTGTGGCTGCAGGTAAGCCAGGCTGAGAACTTTCCAGCCAGCTGCTGTTTTTAAGGGCCATTTCGGTAATTCCAATGGCCATAAAAAGTAACCTGCTGGAGTATTAGTTCAGTGCTGATCCTCGACAGCTGCGGCCGCAGGCTTGGGCAGGTAAAGTGCGCACTGGCCAAATTATTTCACACCTTCAGCCAGACATGAACTCATGCCCAGAAGCAGCTGCAGCGCACGTTTTTAATTCATTTGTTCTAAAACTTAATCAGCCCGAAGTGCGAAAACTGTGAACGGGTAACAAGACGCCTGCTGCTCCTCCTCCCCTCCTCATCAACATCCTGCATGAACTCCGAGTAAGCAGCAAGACAAGAAGTCGTGATTGCGCAACTCATAACTCACAAACAAGGCTCCAAGTTGAACTTGACTAGTGGTGGTTAGGGCCCCAGAGGTGGGGGCAAAAGGTAAGCTGCAAACAGGGGACGGCACTTCACGCCGAATGGTGGCAAGTTGCAGTCTTTTTCCTTTTTTTATTTTGTTGCTTTCGCTTACATTGTTTAATTAAAAACGATGCCGTTGCCACGTACTGAAGACCATGTCCACGATGACGATGAGTCTGTGGATGAGACCGAGACTCGAGCTTGAGTTGAGGTTTCGACTGCTGCTGCTGCGCCTGTTGCCTCTCAGCCACTCAAGTGGATCAAAAGGACGACACGTTTTAGCTTCTGTGCGAAGCTGTTTGTTAGCTCGCGCAGTAGCAACTGCAGCAGTCACAAGAGGCTGCAACTGAACTGCAACAAACGAGCGCGCCACTTGCCACAATTACTGCTGAGGGCCGTAAGACGACTACTGCTGCTTAATTTTCAGGCTGCTGGCTGCGATTATATTGCTCTAGAAATTTACGAAAATGCATTTGGTGCTCAACTCATTGAAGGGTACATTTACTCTGTGATGAAGTTGGCTTACAACTTCAGTAAGAGATTGGGGAGATGAAATATGAAATGCCAATTGAGTTTTCTATATAATCAGATATATTTATTTTCATGCCAGTACTGTGTAATTTTCATATCCTAAAGCCATTTTCCCGCCTTACTATTAAAATGAACTGCCAGCTAAATATAATGCTAAACATTATTTAGTTTTTATTATTTAATATTCTAATCAATTTATTAAAATTCCTATCCATATTGTTTAATTTGACAACCAGTTTAGCGTGTTGTCAAACCTTATTCACTTTTCATATGGTGGTGTTTGAATGCTACATGTTATATATTAAATCCAAGATGTTTAATTTATAATATGTTATTAGTTATTAATTTCTAATATGCTATTTACCCAGTTCATGCTTTTGTTATATTGCTTGGCTGTCAATATTTATCAGTCTAATGTTTTGCTTAATATTACAGCTACAATCGACAGCGACAAGCGATAAAGTTTCAGTGCTGCCACCTTGCTTAAACATTTCCAAATTTTTTGCGTTGCCACCTTTGTAGGAAAGCTATAGGCAGTAGTGTCCACTCGCACGGCAAGTGCTGCCAACTTATCCACCTTGCGCTGCCAAATCTCCAAACAATATTAAAAGTTAATTGACAGGAGATCTTTAAATAATTTGAAGAATTTTAACTTATTTTAACAGCTAGATATTTAAATATCTGTACGATAGAGTATTATAAGTTGATGTGATTGCTTTTTTGCTGATCTGCTCAGCGCGTGTATTTATAATTCGCGAATCATGTTGCATTGTTCGGGGCGGCTGCTGGAGCTTCTGCTTCTTCTTTTGCTGCTGGTGATGATGAGGAGCTTCACTTTTATGGCCAGTGGCAATGATGGGGCACATTTTGGGACGTCGCTCTCGACGCCTCGTGCTCGAGTTGGGGCTGTGGCTGTGGCTGGTGCTCGATCTCGGCTCCTGTATAGCTCGCCTTTAACAATGACAATTGTTAGCGCGCTGCGCCTGATTATTTTGACTTGATAACGAGCTAAACAATAAAAACAAGCGGCTGCCAAACAAACTGAACTCATCTCAACTTTGCCGAGTCATGTTTAGCAGAAGAAGACAACGACGGACAGGACTCGTCTGCCTCAGTGTCCGCCGTTTTGTAATCAATTTGAATGCAGCGTGAGTTTTTGAATCAGAATTTCAGTTAAAAGTTTTGAGCTGTTTGTTGCCTATTTGTTGTGATTTCTTAAGTTGTTGCAATTATGTTCAGTTCGGTTCGTATCTTTGTTGGCTGTTGTAGCTGATGTTTCAGCACAAAAGGGAAAACAAACAAGCGATTGTAGACAGTAAATTTACATTTGCTCTGTAAATTATATTTTATTTTCTTTTGCTAGTTTAATGATGGTACCTCGGATCACTTTAGTAACTAGCACTTTTCAGTGATCGTTAATTGGCCTAAACAATACTCGACTAACTATCGCTACAAGACATTTGCCTTACCCTACGGCTTGGGCTGGTGATGCGTAACAAAATGTGGAGCGACTACCATTCGGCTACCAAATGCTTGCAGTTCCAGCCTTTGTCCCGGTTTATGATCTCTTAGTCTTATTCCATTGTTGGCCCAGGCGATTAGCATAAGAATGCAACCTGCGGCAGTCCTCATCTGGTAGCCTTGCGAGCTGCACCCATATCGAATGTTCCACAGTCGTAAAACGGAGTCAAAGAAAGGCCTCCAAATGCTGCCGACGAAGCACTTGATGTCTCGAAAATGTAGCCTCTAGATACTGTCTATTGTTAATGCCAGAGTTGATGATATAGCATTCATTTTAATAGATTTTATTTCAAATAGTTTTGGTAGCAGCTAAAAGCAGAGTTATAGCTTCTAAATACCAAAAACACTTTGGGATACTTTTAATGCATATCTTTTCTTTTTCTTAGTTTATCTTCTTCTGAATTCCTTATCTAGCAAATCTAATAGATCTTCTAAATTCCTTAGCCAAATTGTTAACTCCAATATTTCTTAACTGCAGGCTAACTATAATTCTTACTTTTTAGAAGCTGTTCTGTCCTTTTTTGCGCTTTGGTTCTTGCTTCCAAAACTATATTTGGACTCGTGAATTTTGTTTTTCCCAATTGCTATCTGTTGCAGAGCCTCAGAGATCCCTGAACTTCCTAATTATTCCTCCTGCAAATCACATAAAAACAATTTCGCTTAATATTTCTACCTTTTTTATCAACTACATAACCAGCAACAATCAACAATCTTATTTTCTCTTTGCTCAACCATGATCTGATCGCTTTCAATTACTTACCCACAGACCTATCGGCAGTCTCTAGGGACCGCACACGGGTCGCTGCCCAGCGAGCAGCGCTCCACTCATCATTCTACACTTGACTTGAACTTTGAATCAATTCATAAATCAACAAATCATTAATTTTTAACTCCTACAAGCCTGCAGCGCACGCCTCGGTGCGCGCGGTTCATGCTCGAGTTGGAAATCGTAACGCAGAGACAGTGCCGACCCCTTTTTAGACCCTTTCTATGATCGAGAAAACCCTATTCTCACAGTGGGAAATCTTTGCTCCCACAATTAATCAATTTCGTTTGTGTTAGGCAATGATTTGGAACCGCACACACAAACCCACCCAGTTAATTTGTTTATTGAACTGCATTGTGTTGCATTCTGCGGCAATAAGTTAACATGCTAATTAAAATGGCATCGGCCGGCCGTTCACATGGTAAATCACTCGCAACAGTTCACCTGTGACCCCCACACAAGTAGATTTAAAATCAGCTTTTTTTATGTTGTTTGTTTTTGTTTTTAACCTCTTCTCGTTGCTTTTTCTTTGTGTATTGTGCATATCCTGTCGGTGTTTATGATTCGCATTCAAAGGAGGATCGCGGCATGCAAAATAAGATCGCTTATCGTTGTCTCTTCATAAATATATCTGTGCAGGCGATAGCGCTCACACTATTTATTATACAAAGATATTGTAGCTGCTGTGCTTATCGTTGCATATGATCAGGCCGCAGATTCCGATGCCCGCCGAAACATTGGCAAGAGTCGATCCGATCGTTTCGTTCGATCTTCGATCGTCGATTGATTGATAATAGCACGAAATGCTGTTGTAAACGGGTTAACTGAAAAAAGTAAACAGAAAACTCATTAACGCAATAATTAAGACGACAACAAGGTTTTTAAGATAACCGGCAAACGACATGCCACAGCTGAGACTCAACCCAGATGAGGGGGTTAGTTGATTCCAGCTCCGGATTGTTTGTGTGCGCTGTGATCTCTTTCGGCCAGACTCTGTGACGCTGACGCGCTGCTTAGGCATTTGTCCTGCGCCACGAGTCTCCGAGCCGCCGTGTGCCTGTGTGTACCTGCTCTCAGTCCAGATGTGATAATGATAAAGGGCTGCTACATCAATCGCTGACAGTTGGGCTACCACACTTTTCATTTGGCTGACTGCCTTTCCGGCCTTAACTGCCTGCCCGTCTGTCTGGCTGCCTGCATTTGCTTGCCTGATCTCCCCTCCCTAACTGATCTTCAGAACTCTCATCCTGCGATGCGTAAGTACCACTTCACGCTCTCCGATGCCTGGCTGTGATAAGATATACTGGTTTCGCCTCGCAGCGCGAGATATTTATTGTGAAATTGATTTTTTATTACACTGTCACATTTGGGCCCGGTTCCGAAGATCGCCAGAAAGAAGGTGATCGCACATTCCTCGAGCCATTCTGTCCCTCTCTATACCCGTCCCTGTCTCAGTTACAGTCGCAGTCTGCCTCGTCGTCTCTAGACCGCATTCAAGACCAGCAGCAGGCGGGCAATTTTACGCTTCATTTAGCGTGACGTTTAATTGGAAGTTGCTACGTTCCACTTGTGGATCGCTGATCGCCAGTTCTCAAGATGCAATTGATCGATTGTTGCGGCTGTTTAATTGATTTTTGTTTTGACTCGCTTATGGATATGCATATGAATGCATGACTCTCCAAAATGAGTCTAAGAAAATGCCTGATCATGGCAATTATAACTACATGATCCACGATCACAGCTGTGATGGCAGGGGGAGAGAGTAAATGGGAGAGAGAGAGGGCATATTTAGTGCCTCGGAGAGTTGTCGTGTGTTGCTGCTGGCACCTCCTGGCGTTATTTAATTATGGCGCTGATAACATTCCGCGTAGATGGTGGCAATTATTCATCGAGGCAGCTATAGAGGAGGATCGCTTGGGCAGATCGGTAGCAATCCACCAGCTAGACGCAATAAATAAACCAACATGATAAATGGCGCGCCCGTTTTTAAATGTATTTTAAATGCAATTCGAATGTGGCAATGGGTAGCCCAGTGCTGCAGCCCGACGGCGGCGGCGCCTGTTGCAACTCATTACGAGGATAATTTATGACGTTCAAGTGTGAAGGACGCCGCCAGTCAAGCTAAAACCTGCCAGTTATATTAAAAAACAATAACAGCTCGACTACAAAGTGGTAAAATCAATGTTAAAATTTCAAGATCTGTTAGACATTAAAGCCAGAAAATGTAGAGGCTTAGTCTCAAAAAAAAAAAATCGATCAAATCTGGGAACTAAGAAGGTATTCACCTGAAATAAAAATGTGTTTTGGAAAATTTCACCCAAAAGGGCGGATCTTGTCCTCAAACTTGTATTTTTGATATTTATACAAAAGTACTTAAGTACTTACAAATTCACCTATGCAGGTGGATAACAAGTAAAACTCTGAACTGTGATCAAAGCAGGGACTAGGATAGTAAAACTAATAACAGTCGACGGCCTTAGCTGTTTTTGAACCGTTGATCAAGAAATTGCGCAGCTCTTCAGCTCGAAGAAGCTAAAATAAAGAACTTTAGTTGGGTAATAATTTCCCCTAGTTACCCTCAGTGTGTGCCAATGCCTGAAATCCAATTTAATCGTGGCAAATATATGACATCTTTAACATGCGTCACATATCATTTTAACAACTTAATTAGATTGCAAATAAGTCACACAGTTGTGGCACTTGCCGCCGCGCTGATATTGGTGGCATCCACTTGGCGCCAGCGTTGACAAATGCCTGGGTGGTAAATGCCACAGAAAGGGGGCGACATATGATGCCGTTTCACCCTCATTTTTCTTGCACTTAATGCAACGGATACGTTGTAGTTGCTTAAGGCCTGCCATTTATAATATAATTAAAATGATATCAATGATATCAGAAGGGGAATACATGGGATTCTTGCGGTTGAGTGGTGGCTATGCAAGTCTTCATTCGCTGGAGGTGATTTGCAATATATACTTGGCCGTAAAAGGATAAAGGTTCATGATTTATATTGTTCACAAAAATATATTTCATTAGTTTTAAAAAATACTCCAAAATAACCATTTCTTAAAAAAAGTTTTTATATCGAATATTTACCATTTTTTGGCTAATTTCTTAAAGTACACTTTGTTGAGTGTATTTTGAAAATCAAATGGAGTTTATTTAAAAATCCATATTATTGCAGAGGCTATTATAATTTTGTCATGAAATGTGTTTTGCGTTGAAGATTATCTGTCTGTTTGTTTCCATGCAATAGATATCGCATAGCCTAGATTGTGAAAAACAAGCGACGATACAAAATCAAAAAAAAATGAACGAAAAATATTTATTTCAATTGTTCCGTATTTTGTATAAATAAACTATTTCCCAGAACTTAAATGTATCTCTGAATCGCTGCTGTTGCTTAAACAGTTTCTTTTAAATAAGCTCGAAATCAGTGCAATCTTTTTTTATATATCTCGATGGGCTTAAGTTCATGCTGTTTTCGACTTAACATATGTATGAAGCAGGGCATTTATCGCTTTTATCGCTATATAAAATATGCATTATTAGCCGAACATTATAAAGAAATTTAAAGTCGGTGCGTGTGCATATGTGTGAGTGAGTGTGTGTGTGTGTGCGAGAGAGTTTTGTTGTCACCTGCTGTTTATGTACCAAAATCAGCATCTAATTGTGAACTGCCCAGGTGCCGCCCATTTTTTCAGCTCTCATCTTAGCTGTTGGTGTGCTGCATACATAAATTAACGGACGCTTTGCTCCAAATAAACTGACATAATTGCCGTTGAATTTATGGGGCTTGGGCCCCGGGGAGCATTGTTTTTTTTTGTCTATTTTGTTTTTCGTCGGGCATGTTAAGACAAAGGCAAAGTGTCAAAGCAAGTCATTAGGGCTACAAGTTTTTCCATGGGGCCTGGACGCTGCAAATGAGAAGTCCGCGCTGAGAAATGCAATTAATTAAGCATTCCTCTGCCTCTGTGCGCATTGTTTTCGAATTTATATTTTCTGAATATTTTTGGAAATTATTCACTTTGTCGCCAGAAGATGCGTTCGAGATGCCGACGCGGTGATAACGATAAATGTGATAAGATCTTATCGGGGATAAAAATTTAAATTTTCTTTTAATTTCTTGTTTGGGCTTGTTGGCCTCAAAATATCAAATCGAATATAGAAAATAAATTGCCGTCTTGTGTACGGACATACATATATAAGAAAAACTGAAGGCTGGGGCAATTTTGGCGGGCTAATTTGCCAATTTTGAGGCACGCCAAAGCCAGGCCAAGCAGAGAGTGTGATTGATCATAAAAATTGATTTTCGCAAAGTCGTGACGCCAATTGAATTCAATTTGCCACGAAGAAGGTGTTGGTTTCATACGCCTAAATCGCTTTAGCCATGGCTAAGTGATTTGCTTGTCATATAAATATGTTTGATTTGGAGATTTATGAGTGCCAGCCCAGGCACACAAAGGCCATAGATCACCACTGCAACACGCCTTTGGAATGTCACAGAAATTGTGAGCGATAATGAGCTTGGAAATGCATAAAACACAAGCTTTATGATGGGCGCATAGTTAAATAGATTTCAGCCCAAAGGGGGGCTAGATTTTTCACTATATTGACTCGTACGCTCGTAAAATAATTAAAACTGGACAAAAGCCAAAAACTGAATAGTTCAGTTTAGTTTTTGTTTTTTGTCGTGTCTGATCATTAAGCTAATGTTTCTGAGTTGTCTTTTGTTTAGTTTTGTTTTGTTTTGGAGCTGTACCCGCATTGTAGACACGACATTAACAAGCGTGTTATAGTTTCCTAATGAAGTCATTTCGGATTTTTCTAATTAGGAGCTGTCGCACGGTTTGGTTTTCGGGAACTCTCTGGGATTGCTGGGACTGTTTAGCCATAGCCTCGATCACTTGAACGCTTTCTAATTAATGAACGAACGAAGTTGTCATCGGTTTCTGGTACATGAATGCGCCTTAAGGCATTTATATGCATTTATTGCCCAGCGCTGTGTTATATTTTGAATTTTTATGGGCTTTTAACAAGACTTCGGACCCGAAAAAGATGTTGCATAAGCTGCACTTTTATGCCAGTTAATAACTTTATTAGCGAGGCACTGAAGGAAAAAAGCTAAACTCGGGCTCGGTCTTTGGTCTTTAATGTGCGTGCATGTTTGTTGAACGAGTTTTTATGGCCACAAATGGAATTTATGATTACTAGAAATGAGTTTGAACTATATTTTACAGTAGTTTACCAGCTTTATGGCCATGTACCGTAACGCCATCCACGACCTCATCTTTGGCAGATCCTCTAGCCCTAGCATAGCCAGCGCTCCCCCTCCTCCCAGTGTTAACTCGGACTTCATCAGTGCCTCCTCGGCGGCACTGGGGAGTGCAGCTAATAAAAAATCGTAACTGACATTTTTCGTTTACGAAAATGTCACAAATTCACAGCGGGACTGTTGCCAATACAAGTGATTTAAATTCAATAAATCATTGAAATGCCCCGGCCCAGCATTGATGATGAGGAGCAGCAGCAGCGGCCGATGCCGAGTATGCAATGCAGTGTATCCCATACCGATCCGATCGCATCTCATCCGATCCGGAACCGGCTGTGGCACAACGTCGTCGCGACGTCCGTCTCCCAGAGGTAAAAGTTGTCTGGCCCAGCCATATTGCGATTTAATTACAATTGCAACTCGACTTTGGCTCGTCTTGGGCATCGATCGGGCATCTCATTTAAATTGGCTATTAGTTTGGCAAGCTGGCAATGGCTAGACCACAAAAAATGGGGCTTTATACGAATTGAAACGCGTTTCGACCACATGATTTGTGGGTGCTCTGGAGATGCGGGCAATCATTTGAATATCGCTCCTTAGAATACTTTATTGTCAAAATGCCTCAATTTGGAATGCAATAAAAACCACGAGATATTTAAATGTTTTTTAACTCAAGAGTTCTTAAAGCGAATGAAATTTGTATATACATGTTTATCTTAAAATGGAATTGTAAATAGGAATTGATTTTGTTAAAAGTTTTCTTGAGATGATTTAATACCCTTGTAGGCATTTACCTTACGGTTTAGCAGATATGTGAGAGTAGTAAAGTTTGCAAATTTTAAGTTTGATGAAAATATTTTAGAAAACAGAATATTTGCCATACAAGAACTCATTTATCGACCGATTCTGCATATGTTAATGCGATCTTCATAATATCTGGCTCATATATAATATTTTATAAGCAGCACAGGTTTTATAAAATCTTCATCATTGAAATCCTCAATAAAGTTTGGTCTTTTATGTTATACTCTTTTACTATACGGAGTCGAGATAAATCAAAGGAAAGAGTTTATTTTTACAATTGCACGCAGATAAGGTTCTAAATAGAGCTTATGAGACACATAGGTTTTATCGGGACATTGAAAAATCGTAGCAGTTGCTTTTCTCGGGCTAAAGCTTTCCGACGAAAATTTAAATTTCCTTTTGGTTTCCTTATCCCCTTGTCAACAAAACCTTAACTAACTTTAGGAATTTGACAACGCTGAAGGACATTTAAATGCAAATTTAATTTAAATTTAAATGATAGACATTTATCTATTCAAATATTTAACTGATAAGTAAACAATCAATGAAGCTTAGTAATACATTAAAGTTATTGTCAACTTTGACAGGAATATAACAAAAAACCCCTATAGCTAATTACAAATAATAATGAATTGAGTTTCAAAACATTTCATTGAATAGAGCTAATAAATTTAAATCAAAAAGCCGATGATTAAAGCCTTCTAAGCAAAATTGCAGAGCAAACAAGCGTTTTTTGGGGATACTCGGGTAAGACTCAGCTATAAGTAACATATTATTTTCAGCGTTCTTGGACTTAAATACCATACCCATATATGTCATATTCTGAGACATTTCAGTTTCACTTGAGCCGACTGAGCCGACGCATTTGTTGACCTTCCTGTCGTTGGGTCGAACCCTTCTGCTTAATGAGAAAGTTTGGTTATGTTCGCCACACCGGAATCGATGCAGAAACCGCAACACTTTTGACTTGACTCTGACTCTGACTCTTAACATATTTATGGGTTTTTGTGTTTGTTGGCAACAACGTTGCCGTTGCCGTTGCCGCGTGCCAAGTCAAAAGCATACGACGCGATGTCGTCTTGGATTGGGTACAGGATCGGGATCGGGATCGGGATGGGGTTAGGGATGTGGATCGAGGCGCACAGCCAGCCAGCCAGCCATCCAGTCAGGCAGGCTGCCTTTTTGGCATTCATAAATTTGTAACTTCACTTGGCGTGACAATTGCAACACATTCGTGTGTACATTAGTCCGGCCCTCGATCGGCCCTCGGTCGTCGTGTTGTGCCTGCTGGATATGTGGATATGTGGGGAAATAGACGTTTCATTGTCGCCTCGCCTTGGATCGACTCTTGCCTGTTGCCAGCGCCGCTTTTATTTATCGGGGCTGGTGCGCAGCGTGTCCAAATGGATGAGGCCAAGGGTGGTCTGCAGCGGTGCAGGGATTAGGAGACTGAATGGGAAAGGGTTGGTGCGACGAGGGGAGGCCGTTGCTGTTGGGCGCGCGTGTGGCGTCGCCGGTTTTGGCCTGTCCATTATAATGTTGTTGCTCTCATTGTTGGCTCGATAAGCCGCCAATCTGGCATGGTGTCTTGAGTCCACAATTTCCACTCTGCTCTTTTTATTCTTCTTCTTCTTTCCCTTCATCATCATCTGGCCCTTTCATGTTCACAACATGTAGCTTTTGCTAGTTTTACAAGATGTTTCCTGTCGTCGCAGCCGCATCGAATTGTTGTCAATAAGCGCGAACAGACAAAAGGACAGATACGCAGACAGACAGCCAGCCAGCCAGACAGACAGACAGACAGACAGACGGACGGACAGACAATCGGACAGCCTGACAGACTGAAAACTGATTTCGTGGCATTTTAACAACGACGACATTCTTAATCATTGATTTAGACATTCGAAAATTGATTAGATGCTCGCTAGCATGGGGTAAATATGAATATGTTGCAGGCAGAAAATTTATAGAGCACCTTGTGATAAATAACAATTTGCGCATTCGAATGTTGTCTGATGAGGCGCTGAGGACACTTTTATGGGACTGGGACTGGCGCTGATTGCGCGATTCGCAAATCACATAATTTCATAAATTCCAGAGCAATGGCCTGGCCACTTGGCTGGTGAATTTATGCGCCTGTAATTGGTCGCTCTGCTCGTCGTCCCGTCGTGGTTGGGGAGGCCACCGTTTCTTTTGGGCGACGAACTCTCAGTGCGTTATCAATAAATTCAAATTGACACTTCACACTCGATATGTCACACGATATAAACCGAAAAGCCCAAAGGCAAAACCCAACTCAAGTCAGCTCAACTGAACTGAACTCAAGGGCCAAACGCGACAACGAAACAGATATCAGAGGCAGCCGCAGCCGCATGAGAAGATGAAAACTGGAACTGAAATTCCCAATCAGGCTGGGCTCGGCACGCCGGCAGGTTGCTTTCGGGCGAGGGTCTAAAATATGATTGCGATTGAACACTGCAGGTTCATGTAATCTCTTAGCCAGAACAAACTTATTAAATGAGTGCCACAGCAAACTGGCCGATAACTGGCCGCCGTCCAAACACAAAAGATAAACGCATATGATCATGTAAAAAAAAAGTGCATTAAGAGCAGAGGTCCCGCGAAACGTCAGCTCCGATCCGTTCCGTTCCGTTTGGTTCGGTTCTGATCGTGGCGCCCGTTCCCAGAGCAGCATCATTAAAATCACACACAGAGGAGCGCCGTCGATGCCGCCGCCAAATCGATGGCATCTCAACTCCTTCCAACTCATCCTCTCAGCCATTAGGGTGGACCTGCCAGGCACTGGCGACTTTCATTGCCCTGCATTTGGGGTGACGTGCTAAAAACAAATCGAAGAAGAACAATTCTGTAAGAGCCAATTCACGATTGGTGGCAGTTGACAGAAATTGGTAATTTGCATTGGATATAAAAATATTCTACCTAGATAAAGATAAAACTTTGCAATATTTACTTTCCTTCATTTGAGCTATGCTTTCTTTATTATTCCACCTGAGTCGAAATGTAAGTGGAACCGAATCGGTTTGTATAAATTGTACTAAGGTGAGGCGGACATCGGCAACCTTCGCCCTATGTAAATTGCTGCCGAATTTGAACAGGCACATAAACTTCGATCAACTTTTGCGCCCAGATGGAGATGGAACTTAAAACAAATGGCATAAAAGAAAGATTCAGTAAAAATGTCTGCTGCTTAGCTCTTACCAACTATTCTATATGATAATTCTTTTTATTTAATCCAAAAGCTTAAATGGCTTTTTGTATTTATTGAAATCATCTTTATTACTCCAAAATGAAATGAAGTTTGTCCAAAAAAGAAGAAGAAATAAAAAGTTTGTACATATATAATTATTTATAACATATGCTGCTTAAATCTCAATTTCTGAAAGTCAAAAGTCCACCATTTCTGGCCGAGTGTAGAACATTAGCTGGTCTTAAAGACCCAAACATTTTCGTTTCAAGAACCTCACCTTGCAATTGCAATTGCAAACGTCCCATGATAAAGTTCACATTAAGAGTCTCGTTTTACAAAATGTAAACATGTTAAGGGTTAATAAACATAAATAATCTACGCTTATTAACGGCCAAAGGACGGCACTTTGAGAGACCAGCTCCGCAGTTGCCAGTGGGGGCCAGTGTCCAGTTGATTATATCCGAGGCGTTGCCGTGTTATCAGCGCGCGTGCATTTTGCAAAGGTGTTTCGGGCTGTTTTTTGATTGGCTCCGCCGACAATCCGAATGCTGCTGCTGCTGGTGCCGCTGGGACACGCTCTCAAGTAGCTCCAGAGTGGGGCTACTCCACTCCATCAACTGCATCATCATCATCAACGGCATGAAATATGTGTTAGCTACTGATAGCGCTGCCAATGCGACTTAATTAGGAAAAAGAACCCATATTATCGCCCTTAATTAAGTTGCGGCCAATTTGTCAGACAATTAAACGAATTTTTGCGGCAGGTCGCGGCACAAAGTCCGAAATATGTATAAAATATGAGAGAGAAGAAAAATTCAGATTAACCGTGAAATAACTGGCGCCTAGGCTATGTAACATAAGCTGCAGCCTGCTCTCAGCTCTAAGAACCGGCTACCAAATGGCCAACTTGCAACAGACCACTTGCTACTTGCGCCAGGCAACTTGCAACCACGGCAAGCGACTACTGACTAAGCCAAGTCAAAGCATTTAAACATCACCTTAGGCCTCATTAAAAACAAAATATTATGTAAATTTCATTAAATTACACACAAATCAATGTTGAAAGCTGCAATGGAGGGGGTCGGGCGGGTAGAGCGGGCGGTGTCGCAAAAATGGGGATACAGTCTGGTTGGAGCCGTCGCTTGTTGAGCCAATGAGTATTCAAATGGACACTTGTCAAGCCATGCAAGCGGCTACTAAATCATATTAAGACTAGACAAGGATTTCCAGACTAAAAATTGGTGTAACATGTGCCTACCCAACTAAGGGGTGGGGAGGGAGTGGATCGAGGGTATACGAGCCGAGTCCCAAGTGAAAACTGCGCTACGCATGATGTTCACTTGACACGCAACGTGGCGACGGCTACAGAGAACGGTCCGAACTGCTTCAGGTCTACACATATATATATATATATATATATATATATATGCATGTAAAGCATATACATATCCCGGTCCAGTGAGCGAGAGATCTGTTTAATTTTTATTTAATTAAGTTGCGATTTCTGTGACATGGCAGGCGACGGCTAAATGTAAACATCTACACAAAGTCTTTTGGTATTTTAGTCTTGCCTTTTTTATTTTTGCGCTCTTAGCAGCTGACAGCCGCTTGATATGCCTGCTGTACCCAAAAAAAAAAAAACCTTCCGAGAGACGTTAAACTCCAAATCTTTCGTTGTTTTTGTGGCAGTTTTAATTCAAATTGTCGCAAACATGTGTCAGGAATTTTCAACAGTTTTCAATAAAGATTATTTAATTTGCTTATAACTGACCTCTTTATTAAAGATTATTTAATATTTCAGTGATTAAAACAATTAAATTGTGGGACCGAACCCCGGTCAGGGGCTTGTGGTGAGTGTTAATAAAGTGAATTCATTTCTTTTAGTATGGAATAAGTGTATAAATATTAAATTGCACTGCGTACTATAGTTTTCGGACATTTATTTTATTCGGGGGTTCGAACTTAGATTCTCGTTGTCTATTATGACTGGCTTTCGAAAAGGACAACAGCTTGTAATTCGTACGCTAACATTATAAAGCCCAAAATACCCGACAAAAAAAAAAAAATAAAAATAATTATTATTTAACGAAATTCGAAAAATATTCGAGCACCTATCCTAAAAGAACCTGCCCCGAGTTGCATGCAGTCTCTTCGGCTATGTTTCTCTTCTTCTTTAAAGCTTTATGTAAGTTAATTGTTTTATTGAGGCAAACGTCCAGTAAAAGTAAAGTTACAAGTTCAATTCTTGCCGACACCAGTTTGACAACAGCCGAACTGCCTAGAAGTTATTTCAATTAATTCATCATGTTCATGTTCATGTGCTGCTGACTGCTAATGACCAAAAATTATTTTATTTGCATACATTTTTATGTTCCGGCATTGAAGGCTATAAAACTTTATATTTAACAATAAACAATGTTATAAATTAATTTGTATTATATGCATGCGTAAAAGCTGCTTCAGTCTGGGTTATGTAAGGTTATGATGTCATGAACATCCTCCCCGGCGCTGGACAGATGAGTGATACGTGGCAGGAGAAGGATGAAGCTATCGCAAGGTTGTGATTGCTTTGTCATTGCGATTGGTTTTGGTTTTGGCTCTGGCACAGATCTGATAGGAGGCAAAACATGTGTAGGCCTGTCGATATGGCAGCCGGAGTTGTTGTCTTTACTGCTGTTTGTTGCTGTTGTTGCAACTCTTGTTGTCGGTGGCCATAAAGCCAGCGCCATTTGAGATTAAGTAACTGAGCGCAACATGTTTGTTCCGGGGCTGCGTCTAGTCGCCAGCGTTGGCCAATAAACGAGCCGCTTATCTAAACAGAAAATCTCTAAATTGATCTCGCAAAACCTTTTAGCATATTTTGCGCGATTTGGCAGGCGATCAGCGACGTCGCAGAGCAGCATTGGGCCAGTTTTTCCGGGCCTAAAGAGAGTTGTTGTAGTTGTTGCTGCTGCTTTTGATAATTTTGTTTATATATACCCATATATATATGCATATATATATATATGTATATATTTATTTTTGGGCTGGCTACAGAGTCAGTCTTGTCTAGCTTGTAACTAAAGTCTGGCGCGAACTGCGCCCCATTAAAAACTGCCAGGCCATAGTCATAAACTTCTAAGCTATCAAATTACAGAACGATTTGTTAGATGCCGACGATGCAAAAAGCCAACGCGCCTGCCGCACTAATGGATTGCCATGCCAGGAACCGGGTCTCCACTCCAGTCCAATCCTCAGTTCCCTTCCCGCCTCGCGAGTGGACCTCTAGTCAGGGCTGTGTCGGGGCTTCGACTTGCTTGCGCTGAACTCTCTAATAGCTCATAGCATGCGGCCACTGAGAGGGAGAGAGGACTCGCAGCATGTCGGCGAATGCTGCGATATCTTTGTTATAAATCTGTGAGCCAAGTTCAACATGGCCAGAATGCATGCTGTGTTTGTTGCTGTTGTTGTTGTTGCTGTTGCTGTTGCTGTTTCCTGCAACTCGTAAAAAGCTCGTTTGTTGCCTTTTGGCACGCGCAGAGTGCAGCCCAAAGGTTAAGCTGGCCAGCTTAACCCGCGTCTTGTGTCGCCAAAAAATAAAAAAATAATAAAACAACAAAAAGGGAAAAGTCGAAAAAGTCAAAACGATTGATGTGAGCAATTTTACACGTTTATTTGGCCAGGCTGTGGTGCACGGGGTACACCCGGTTACTCGTCATAAATGTGCAAATGCAGTCGAGCTGCCAATTGCCCGGCCACCGCAGCAACTGAAGCTGTCAACTTGGCCCACAGCAAATGACATCATTTGCATGCACGACCAGCAACAACTGCAGCAGCAACAGCTCCAGCTTCCAAGTGAGCCATTAACTGCGGCTTTACAGCAGCTGCGGCCACGTTTAATTGTTGCCACAACTGACTTTAAGTTGCAATAACAGAAAACAGACAAAAAAAAAATCATATAAGAATGTTGCAGTCGGGTGCAACCGACTGCGTAATACACGTTCACAAACTAATACATTAATTAAGAGTAATCTACACCTCGTTGAGAGGAGCTCGTTGGTAATCTTTATCCCTAATTTGGTCGCTCTTGCTCCAAAATCAATGGAATATCTCGAATTGATCGCTTTGAGGCGGCGGGCTGGGCATGGCGAAAAATGTTTGGATCGATCTCTAGAATATCTCTGCGTACCTAAGCTGTCATATTTGTGTTTGCAATTCGCCCGCCCTTAGTGAGCATGTCTTATTTGTATATATTCCAAAATTCAAGTCCTGAGTCTGTCATACGGACAGACAGAGTGGACGAAACCAATATGCTCTCTTTAC
The DNA here is from genome assembly GCF_003285875.2 of Drosophila novamexicana. NCBI lineage: Eukaryota > Metazoa > Arthropoda > Insecta > Diptera > Drosophilidae > Drosophila > Drosophila novamexicana. Next base: position 1,840,825 of record NW_020824835.1, read on the forward strand.
ACTTTGTGAACGAGCATGAAAACAAACTTTAAGCCAAAACAAATCAATAGCTTTTCCGCCTGCTGCGCGAACCGCCTCGTAAATAATTGTAGTCGCAGTTTGGCTTTATGACCAGGACAAAGGCGTCCGTTTGGAGTTTTGACTTTTATAGCTGCTGCTCCTATCTGGCGGCCAAATTGAATGGCCAGCCCGGCCCAGTCCGGAGCAGCCGGGCGCAGACCCACAGATCAGTCAATCAGAGCGTTGATGAGCATTATGCACTAAGCTTCCAGCCCTCAGCAGGGGAAATGCAACAGATAGAAAGAGAGAGTGACAGAGAGAGAGAGAGAGAGAGTGAATGATAGAAGAGAGAATGTGGGAGCGGTTGCATTGCTGCATTTCGAAGTTCGAAATGTGCAGGGGAAGATAGAGTGTGTGTGTGTGCGTGAGTGTTTGCGAGAGCGTGGTGAATTTAGCGTGCTGATAGTGTGGTGAAGAGACCACAATACGAGTCATTGGTAGATCATGCTTTGATCATGGCTGGAAATTAAGTCTGATTCGAATTCAATTGGTTTCTGATTTGCTTAAGAACCGACTTGTTGCTTTCAGTTGGTCTATTATAAGAAATATTTATCTGGAAATGTGAATGAATGAAATATGTGCTTTCAATTTGTGATCAGGCTATGTACATGTGTTGAGCTGTTGTTAAAGCTATATGATAATTTTTTGAATAATAATTAAATGAGGAGAAAACGTAAAAGAAAGTGCACCTTATTAGAAAATCAATTTGATACATTTAGGATTACATTTATCATTTATCTGATCAGGTGAAATTAAGATTTACGCAAAAGAAAGCCTGCTTAAACGGGAATTTTTACTGGAAATCAATTTCTTCTGATGATCACAGGTACGAATTGTAGTTAAATCTACTTTGTCATCCTATTTAAGGGAAACATAATCTTTAATTTATACTGTGCCATCAATTGTGCAATTTTAGAAAGTTTAAATGGAGCTTATACTTTGGAAAAGCAAGCTATGATCTGTTTCTTGATTTTGAAAAATTAAACCCTTTTTTATCACCTTGCCTCTAGCAGCGACTGACTGAAACTTAATAGGTTTGCCTATGGGATTATCATATCATATAATCAGGTCAAGAAAATTCACGAAATTTTGAACAGAGTAACAATGTAATATTGGGGATCAGTTGCATATGTGAAGGAAAATGCTAGTCATTAGACAGAAAATAAAACTCAAGGATCGTCTGTGTAAACATGGTTATAGGCCTCAAATACAAATTCCTTTTACATGCTTCTAACAAGATAACTCTTCTTTCAAGCTAACGAGAATATCAAGCTCACCTTCAATTAAATTAAAACACTTCCAATTCAACTAGATCAATACTTAGGAAAAGGGCAAGTACTTAGGAAATAAGCAAGTAAATTGTTTCTTAACATTAACTAGTCATAAACTAGACTTGTTAAATGCATTCGCATTAAAATGATTTTATGTTGAAAATCAATTGCATAAGTGCGCCGCTAAGTACAGCTTCATTTCTTCCTTGGTAAATACACTTCCTATCCATTTCAAGTGACGCCGGCGCCGTTGTCAATTGTGCGACTCACACGTATGAAATGTAAACTCATATAATCAACTCTAATCAGACTGAATGCAGAAGATGATTTAGAAGTAGTAACTCGTACTCGTATATTTTCGCGCCGTTAAATTGGTCAAAGAATGCGGAAAATCTCAGCATGATACAGCCGCTGTGCATAAGTAACAACTAGTTTCAAATCCAAATTCACAATGCGAACTGCAAGCCTCGAACCCCCTCGCAACTGTAACTGCAACTGCATCTGCAGCTGAGCCGCTGCATTTGGTTTAAAGTTTTTGCCCTCAGCTACTTACAGACAATCAGCACGAAGTCGACGGGGCCCAGCCGCAATAATTTCTCTTATACCGAGCATTAGAATTTGTCTCTGCGCAGCCGGCGGTCATGGCGCACGCGCCACTGATCAGCGGGATGGAGCTTGTTGGCGGAGGGGATGAGGCCTGGCAGTTGAAGATGAGGCATGAGATGCTGGCAGGCGGCAGTCGTTTGGCCGCCGCTTGGTTCTTGGTTTGTCTCTGTTTGTTATGTGCGCTTTGTCGCCGGCGGTTAAATTATGCTCAAAGTGTTAATCAGGAAATTGTTGCAAGCAGAGGAGAAAACCAGGGAAGATCTGGCTCTTCAACCGGGGCCCTTATAAAATGTGTGGCGTCCGTTTTGGTTGCAACTTACACTGGTCGTTTAACGGACAGCCAAACTCAATTGCTGTGGAGTGAAAGTTGGGGAACTATAATACATGGAGCTATCATAGTAAATCATAGAGCAAAGCCTTTTAGCAAATTTAGCAAGTGACTACTGTTTAAGTCCCTAGCCAGGCCATAAATCAGGATCAATGCGGAAATCAACAACAACAACCGAAAAGACAGCAACAATTCAATTTGGCTGACAGCTTTATGGCAGTAACAACAAAATAAAAGGGTTACGAATAGCATTGGAGCTGTGAGACCGCCGCCGGGGTGCGGTTCGATCGGGCGACACACTAAACTAGTTGAATTTTCAATTAACAATAAAATTGATCCATAAATCGGACAAAGGCCACACGCAGCCCGCAGCAGCGGTGACGATTGTTATGATCGCTGCCACGATCGCTGGTGGTCTCTAAAATAAGAAAAAACACACACAACCCCCCTCTACGATATGAAAATTAAGTCAAGATAACCACAACAACAACACCAACAACAACAGAAACAACAAGGTTCGAAGAAATTGAATTATCAAATGGATGAAGGAAAGTAGTCGGTCCAAGACGAACTGATCGTCGTTGTAACGATCGTTGGAGGCAACACCTTGCGGCCGGCAAAGCGCCGCACCAGCCACAGACATAGAATCAATGTTCCGGCGTTTGAACGATCCAATGGACGATCCAATGAACATTGCGTGTGGCATACTTTTAACTGTCACATAAACTTGAACGCTGATTAGCACAACAAAGTCGGACCGGAGGATTAAGGCGTAGCACAAAGCTGCATAGAGTTACGATAAATCAACGAACCGAAAGCTTTAAACCTATTGTTTACACATTGTGCGTCATCCAATATTTGGTGGCACTAACTCATTTGATTTAAGTAGCTTGGCCACAGCTGGGCATATTATGACAAGTCGGTGTGTGAGGTCTTTGCCAGAAGACCCCACAAATATAGGGGGAAGAAACCAAAACCCAAACGGCCTAAAGTGAGAGTGAAAGATCGCATGATCGGCAGATAAACTAGGAAGCCTTTGGTGCACCTGCAGCTAAACAAAGTTGGTATTAATTTTTAATTGATCAATTATGTTTGTTACAACAGCAACTACAAAGACAACCGCAGCTACTACAACTACAAGCAACAAGGATTGGTTAACAGCTTAAGGAAAACATAACGCTTGTTGCTTGATCATAATCGAAACGATTTAAATGATTGCCAAAGCGAGCTCTCAGGAGCTGGGAGTAGGAGGCACCGCCTAATGCCAAAGCATGCACAGTCACAGCCACGATCCACGATCTCAACTGAACTTCACTGTGAGCGCGCTATTAATTTGAAAAAAAAAAAAAAGAAATAACAAAAATAAAGAACTCGTGTCTGCACCTGTTGGGATGCCTTATTTTGTGCAGGGTCGGTGTGAAAATGCATTTGTTGTGCTGCGGCTAATGCTGATGATCACGATCACGATGAGATCGCCCGGCTGAACACAAATAGGCGGAGTTTTAATTTAATTAAAAGTTATTAGCCAAGGCTCTTGGCATTTAGCAGCAGCAGCCGCAGCATCAATAGCACATCATGTTGTGCTGATCAGCGCCGACGATCATTAATGATCGCTTGAGCTTTACGTTTAGTGGCTGGCAATTGGCCATATAGATATACATCCATTTTTTTTCTCCTCTTCTTTTTGGCTCAAACTATCAATCGTTTGTGCTTGCTGATGATCTGAGCGACATGTGTTAGATCATTGGACAACTCATTTGCCGATCGTTGTGATCAATTGAAATGCCAAACACGTACAGCCGTCGAACATGACGATCAACACCAACAGCCAAGTCAATTGATCAGCTACAGCCGCAGCCGCTCTGATCACCGATCACCGATCACCGATCACTGATCACAGATCACAGTACGCTGATCGGCGCACCAACCGAGCTGATTAATTTCATGTTGTGCTGTTGTCGGCTATGCTGGAAAATTGTTTCAATTAATTTAGTGATTAATCCCAGTACGTGATCGGTATAACAAAAAGTGGACCAACTGCCGCCTAACTGGGTCATAAATGCAGATTAAATGCGTCAAAGTGGCGATGCTTATAACTCATTTAGCCATGCGAGAAGGTGGACCAGAAGGAGGCAGACAAAATGCCACACGATATAAACTTAATTGGGCAAATGTTCGTCTTGGACTACGATGGCCAAGATGACCCAATTTCCGTTTTGTTTTTCCTGCAACGGTATTTGCTGCCTCAATAAAATCAAATTTAATTTGGTGTTAATGTTGCGCATGATTCCCGTATCCAGTCACAAAAGGCGCTGATTTTGATTGCTCCGGTCGTTCGGTTCATTTGGCCAGTCGATCGAGTGGTTGGTGGCCCCCAGTGGCAATTGCCAAGTCTGATAGTCGGACGGGCCATAAACGGCATTGAGGAAATTATAAAGGCATAAAGGCTAGCGAAGCGAAAAGAAGTCGCATGCCGTTCCGTTCCGTTCTAGTTGTTGTTCTTCTTGATGTTGTTGTTGTTGTCCAGGATCGGGCTCAGGTGCAGACGTTGTCATGCATATGCATTTGATTTATTAACCTTTCATAGCCATTCGTGTCGACAGCAACAACAACAGCAAAATCACAAAATTAATGCGCATTGAAACGCCAAACATGCAAAGCCCCAGCCAAGATTTTCAAGCGGAATGAACAAGACAGATAGAGGGTGAGAGAGAGAGGGAGAGATCGAGAGATCCGTAGACCCACAGACCGGGTCCACCAGAGTCCACGATCCTTTCATGTGCTTCGACATGTGTTTGATGCCAAAAACAGCGACGTGCTCCGAAAAATCTGGGGCTGCCAAGTGCCGGGCGGTACGTTCTAAACCAAGTAAGACCTGAGTATGTGCATATATGTATATGTGGGCACGCATTTAGGTGTCCCCGCCGCGGGTCCCGCGCGAGTCAACAGCTGCCAGTTGGGTACAGTTATGTCAGCGACGTTTTTGGAAGGCCTTCCCAAATGCCAGACAAACTGGCACGCAGGCAATGCCGCCGCCACCGCCACCGCCGCCGTCGTCGTCTGACAGCAAATACGGTAGCCTTTTGTGGAATGGATCGTGGAACGCGCAACGCGAAACGCGATTCGCAAAATCGGTTTTGCGACCAACAGACAACAATAAATTTGCGTGCCAACACTTTTTTCTGTACACATCAACCGGCAAAGGTATCTGGATTTTACAATGCAGTTTGTGGCAAATAAGTGGTGGACCGAAGTTGTGCACCAAATTGTGCAAGCTAAGCGCAACATACCCGCTGCCAAGTGGGTTGGGTGGTAATAAGAATAATAACAATTTAAATCTAAGAAATTATTCAGAATAGCATAATAAAGCTTAAGATAGTTGGGGATTTAAAACGTTTGATCAATTGTTTAAAGCTGACTAAATTGCTTACTAAAATATTCTTTTATGTTTATCACATTTTTCTCGCTTGGGTGATCATCTATTGCTAATCATCTGTCAACTGGTTTTTAATTTTATTTTAATTTGCATTTTGACTTTAAATATATATTTTCTACTTTGATCGACTATTCAAAAAACATCTATAAAAATGGGCTTAAGAGTCTTTATAATATTTTTATATAAAATAGCGTGTTTGCCATAAAAACGTTGATAAATCGACTGCTCCGATCCGACAAACTAAAAGACCATTGACTGAGATTTAAATAAATCGCATATTGTCAAAAAATAAAATAAGAAAAAAAACACGTGACATCTTTTTAGCAAATATCTTCATTTGCAGCACACACACCTAGAAGAGAGTTCGCTTGAAAATGATTTCACTGTGTTTAAAAATTCTACATTTCCCAAACAGAATCCCAATCCATTCCATTGGATAAATTTTCCAATTAAATATGATTGGATTGACTTGATTTTGTCGACTTGTCGCTTCATATTTATATGAAAATTTGTTTCTTTTGAAAAGAAAAGTTTATAAATATGTACTTTGGAGTACATTCCCACTTAAGCGTAAAGAGCGTAACAAAATTAACCACTAATTTCTACTGTTGCGGGTATTTTATATATTGGCATAATATGCCGCGAAGCCTATTCCGAACAATTTAGTACTTCACGAAGGGTATCGGGGATTCGTTTCCTTTGATACCCTTGGCCGGTTGGCTTGTGCAAATGCTTTTGGCATTGTGTAACCTGCCCGACATTCTAAGTACCCTGTATGCACTCGAATGTGCTTAACTTACATGTTCGGCGTGTGTGGGAAATTTGTTGAGTTGGTCGCCAGTAGCCAGCAGATATTGCGCTTGGATCTCAGACCAGGTGCAGTTATGATTTATGCGATTCGCTGTTATTGTTGTTGTTTATACTCCCCTGGATATGCTACAACCTTACCCACCAACTCCTCCCCCCTGGGTTGAGGCGTGGGGGCGCCGCCTTAACGTTTCCAGCGGCGTAAATTATATTGAGCTTAGCATAAATCGTCAATTACAGCACATGATTATTATTAGGCATTATAGCCCAGGCCCGGTAAAAGGACGGGCTCGAGCTTAAGCCTGAGCATTGAGGCTAGGGCCACGCCCGCGCCAAGCCCAATCCGGCCAGGGGTCTGCTAAAATGCGCTCTTAAGCGCCAGTTTTATGGCAACGCAGCAGCAACATCCTCCCAGGCGGCTTTAAATTATGGCCTAGTACGAATCGCCAGAGCGCCGACTTAACCCAAAGGCAAAGCCAAAGCCAGTGGCTGGCAGCTCTTGAGATCGTGATGCACAGATATGTGTCTATCTAATACAATTAAAATACAGCTTTCATTATATGCGGCACGAAAACTTCTCGAGGGTTTTTTGTTTTTTTTTTCTTTAGGCGACGAAAAACAAGATTTGTATAAAAGTCTCTGGCGGCTGCTAAGCTGATTTACCTATGTATCGCATAGATACAAATGCCGTAAAATATATAGAAACAAGCGCGTATACATATTCATATGCAACAGCAACAACAACACAATATAAATCAATCAAAAACGTACAAGTTCATTGACAGCTCGCACAGCTTGCCAGCCTCAAGCTGCAGCAGCAACAACAACAACAAGAGCTACAACAACAGCAAACATGATCCATGATCCTCTTGGAAACGGGGCTGTGGCCGGTCCATGCCTGTCAAATAGCCGGACCACATTGTAAGTTATGATTAGCTCAACGCGCTCAAGATTTAAGACCGGAAACGTAGTCAAGAGCTATGTTATGGATGGAGAGGGGGGCGCGGGCAGGGTGGCAGTCGAACGGCCTGCCCGCTCGCTAGATTCACTCGCTCGGACTCGCGCCAGGCCAATAATTCAAATTCAAATCTCAATAGTTTTGAGTGATTTGAAATGTGATTTGCGCATTTGTTTTGACTGCAGGCAGCATTGCATTTTTATTGGCTTTTCAAAGCCCGCATCATCTGAAAATCGAAACTGAAAAACCAACTAGGCAGAGCAAGTGAGATAGTCTATAAGAGAGCAGGAGCGAGATAGCTGAAGCACCCACTCGATGACGCCAAATTGTGGCGCATAGTTTTGCATAAATTATGGCAAAGCTATTGACATTGTCTGGGAGCTGGAGATGAGAGACGAGAGCTGGGGACGTCTCTGCCAGCCAAGAGAATGCTGAAAACTTAGTTATTAACTTCTGCAAAATATAGTTGTATTCATCGTATAGAAATATATATGTAAGAGCGAAGTAGTGCAGAAGAAACATCTGAGCAGTTGATATTAATTATCACGCTGAACACATTGAAAATGGGTAAAAAGGTTCTTTCGTGTATGTAACAGGCGGAAGCAAGCATTTTCAACCTCATAAAGTATATAAAAATATTCTTGACTAATACGATGAGCTGTATCGATCTAAACATGTTCGCCTGTTTGTTTGCCTTTGTGAATGCCCCGATCTCAGAAGCTACAAAAGACACTTTAAATTTGAAGTATAACCATGCGCAGAACGAGTTTATCATTTTATTCTTTTGATATCGTTTGAACAATAATAGAATACATCAATTTTTTTGGGAACGTTCAATTTCTTTTTTGCCTCCCCTCTCATTTAACCTAAAATTAAAAGATAAACTTATTTTAGAGCTGCCAATTGATATTTACTCAGTTTTGCATGTCTCTAGCTCTTATAGGTTCTGAGATCCTTGCGTTCATACATACATACGGACGGACGGACGAACGGACAGACAGACGGACATGGCTAGATCGACTCGGCTATTGATGCTGATCAAGAATATATATACTTTATGGGGTCGGAGATGCTTCCTTCTGCCTGTTACATACATTTGGATTTTGCACAAATACAATATACCCTTATACCCATTTTTAATGGGTACATCTAATGAAATTTTAGATGTAGATGCTCCTAGCTCCCGCGCAGATCGAGTTTGTTTCCGATAATCGATAACTTACTCCGTTTCCAAACAATCGATAAAAATCTATATCGAAATCCTGTTTTTTGGTCAATTTTTGTAAATAATAAGAGCTAGAGTCACCAAACTTGACATATAGCTTCTAAAATAGAATATATATATTCATGTTGGAAGAAGAGAGTTCAGGGTATCTCCTAGTCGGGAGCTCCCGACTAGAACCTCTTACTTGTTTCTACTACAGTAGTTTGATATCTAAGTACCACTAAGTACCTTTAGGTTTCACCAATTTGCTTGAAATCTATTTCATATTTGTAAATATTAAGGAATCCGCTTAGATTTGACTTATGATCAGAATCGAGAATTAACTAAAATGTATGTGGATTGCTGGAGTATTGAAGGCATTCAATAAAGTATGCCGAAATCAAGTTAAGCTGTTTTTTTTTTTCAGGAAAATTCCCAGGCAGTTCGAATTGTAGCAATTGGCAAACGTGGCATATTTTGCATATAATTGGCTATAAAACTTCATGTTAATGTGCAATTAATCATATTAGCAATTAACTTTATGCTGTTTGGCTGCACTGCACGAGATCGTCGCCGATCTTCGACGAACGGCAGATCTTTCGATCGTTGGATCGTGTCGCAAACCCGCTTAGAAGCCAATGTCAGGCAGTTGTGTGTTTATTTTTGGTCCCGTTTCCAATTCAGGCTCCCGCTCCCAGACTGCGCTGAGCCAATTTTCAAAATTTATATCTATGTACATAACGCCAACAACTTTTCTGGCCTGTTGGCTAAATGGAAAACCATACGGAAGCCCATGCAATGTGACTGCAATTGTCCCCTCTACAACCCCTTTCCCCACGCAGATGAGTAGCAAGTTGAGAGTGCATAAAATTTAAGTATTATGACCGTACATTGGTGGGGTGCTGGTCGCTTTACGAGGCCGTAAACTGGCGCAGAACAAACGCATGTTTAAAAAAGACAGAAAAAAAAGAAAAATATAAACAAAGTTGAGAAAAGAGTCGGTAAGTGTAACCGGCAGGCACCAACTAGTTAGCCATCAATTAATCAGCCATGCGTAACGCCATTTGGCATAAAGCGGGATATCTCCGCCAACACAATTGACAGCCAATAATCGTTAATTGTTTTATATAGATTTTTTTTTTCATATTGGGTTTTTGTTTTCCCCCTATTATGTTTCTATTGTTTGCAACCCTTTGACGATTGCCCATTGTCTTGTTGGGGTTCGCAGCGTGCGTGCTTTGAGAAGGCTCTCAAGTGTCTTTTCATTAGACGGCTTTCTTTTGCGGCACAAACGGCTTGGCTACTGGGCATACGACTGATGTAACTGGCTGGCCAGTTAAGTAGCCCGTAATTAATAACTGTTAACTGACTTAGTGCCTCATTGTGGCGACTAATGAATCCCATTTCCATACAACTTCTTGGCTCAAATGCGGAATGCGGCGTGGAGTCCGCAACAAACTATAAAACTTGTTAGGCAATTGATTAATGTGTCGTGGACCATCTGATTTCAGCCCAAAGACGTTTACAGACGCTTCCATCAATTAGTTAGTCAAACACACACGATTTATTAAAGTGCAAATAACTCAAGGGCCTTTCAAACAAGTACATTTTTGAAAATAATGTAATCTTTCTTCTCTTTAACGAACAGATATGGGACGACAATTGTAATCCTTACTAATTGCTGAGTTTGGTAAAGGCAGCTTAAAATAAAATGTTTCCATATAAAAACTATATGTTTGGCAGATATTTTCGGTAGATCTTTCTGAAAAAGTGGTCTAATATTTATAAAATCTAGCTCATATCTGTGGAGCGTAGTAAAACCTTAAAATACCACGTTTGGTTTAGATATCTTCTTAAACAACAACGTTATTTCTACAAGTACGTAATTATGGAGCCATCATTCCTTTGGCAGCCATATGATATGATGGTCCGATGTTGATAGGAATTTCCTATATGAGGAGCATAGTTAAACTAATAAATACCTAGTTTAGTCAAGATTTCTAAACACAAAGTTTGTCCGTACAAGAAAACAGAGAGACCAGATATGGACGCATAGATTGACGGGACATGGCTATATCAACTCGTCTGTCGATAGTGATCTAGAAAATATACACTTAAGGTGGTCGGAGATTCCTTCTTCTATGCGATACAAATTGCATGACCAAATTAAAATAACCTTTACAAGGGTATAATTGGAAAATAGCTCAGCATTTTAAAATATTACCTATTCATTAATTAAATCTGTTATAAATAGATTAATCACATTTAGAAGTAATTGATTTCACTAACTTAAATTGCATGTTATTTTTAATATTTTTTATACCCTTGCAGAGGGTATTGTAATTTTGTCGTGAAATGTGTAACGCATAGAAGGAGACATCTCCGACCCCATAAAGTATATATATTCTTGATCAGCATCAACAGCCGAGTCGATATAGCCATGTCCGTCTGTCTGTTTCTATGCGAACTAGTCTCTCAGTTTTAAAGCTATCTTAATGACACTATGCAGAAGTCCCTCTTTCTGTTGCACGCAGCACATATGTCAAAACCAGCTGGATCGGACCATATATATGTATATAATTTATACATTTTGGGAGTATTATGCACACTTTCTCTTACTCTTATTTTTATACCCTGAACCCTTTTAAAATGGGTATAAGGGTATATTGTATTTGTGCAAAATCCAAATGTATGTAACAGGCAGAAGAAAGCATCTCCAACCCCATAAAGTATACATATATATTCTTGATCAGCATCAATAGCCTTGTCCGTCTGTCAGTCCGTCCGTCCGTATGTATGAACGCAAGGATCTCAGAACCTATAAGAGCTAGAGACTTGAAATATTAGATGTAGGTGCTCCTAGTTCCCGCGCAGATCGAGTTTGTTTCCTATAATCGATAACTTACTCCGTTTCCAAGCAATCGATACAACTCGATATCGATATCCTGTTTTTGTGCAATTTTGGTAAATAATAAGAGCTAGAGTCACCAAACTTGACATATAGCTTCTAAAATAGAATATATATATTCATTTGATGTTGAAAGAAGAGGGTTGAGGGTATCCCCTAGTCGGGAGCTCCCGACTTCTAGTCTACTTGTTATTATTATGAATAGAAATAATACCCTTGCAGACCCAACCTTTTCATAATGCTTATAGTGCTTTGCCCGTATCTAAAAAGCAAAGGGAAAATAGTTAAAGCCGAGTTTGGTCAAGATATCTTGATAAACAACAACGGCTTTTAATCAAAAACCTAGTTTTCGACCGATCGTTCCTAAGGCAGATATATGATATAGTACTCCGAAATTAATAAGATTTTGCATATATACGAGTAGTATAGTAAAACTAATAAATGCCGAGCTTGATCAAGATATCTTGATAAACAAAATGTTTTTTCATACAAACACTTAATTTTCAACCGATTGTTCCTATGGCAGCTATGTGATATAGTGGTCCGATGTGGCATTTAAATTAATTCCACTCATTGGTTAAATTTTGTCGTCGTTTTTTTTTTCGACCAAATCTCTTGACTTGTTACCAAAAATCGGACTTGGCTTGGAATTGGGCTTTTGGTGCGATATCCGTCCCACACCCGTGTAATTATTTTTCACACATCCCTTGAAAGTCGTGCGTGTTGAATTTATTTGGGCGCATAAAACTATGCAACACTTTGGGCACTCGTCCATTGTCCGCTGTCCGTTGAGCGAAATCATTTGGTTTACTTTTGACTCAATTTCTGAACAAATTTAGAAAAACGCTCAATTACATTTCACTTTCCAAGGGAAGGCCGCAGCATCGCAATATCGCAACGTCGCGGCGTGTGAGTGTGGGCCAGCCCTCCGCCCTTGCGACCGCCCCTTTTAGCACATGTGTTTTTTATACAATGTGTGCTGAGTGTTGTATGGTGTGCGTGTGTGTATGCGTGTGTGGGTGTGTGTGTGTGGCACATTTTGTTTATGAAGAGACGTTTTCCAGTAAATGCTCAACTGGGGGAACCGACAGCAGCCACTCGTTGAATTCGTTTCATTCTGGCCCTCATTCAATTGAAGAGATTTATTTGTCGAGCGCTGAGCATAATTCAGTTGCGATCTGACAACAGGCATAGTTACAGTTACGTATCGAACCGTACCGAACCCAACCGAATAGAACCGAGTACCGTACCGTTAACAGAATGTGCAAGAATTATTAATACTAAGTATATAACTCGTAATACCTATTTGATAGAATTGTTCGTGCTGCTGATCGATCGGCTTGCAGTGTGTTTTGTGTATTTCGGTGTTTCAAGTGTGCCTGCAGTTAGTTATTATTATTTCTTAAGTGCTATGGAAATATTTCTGGAATTTTAAGTGGAACGCTAAAAGCGCTGAATAAATAACAAAAAATATCATCAATTAGTATTAAAAGCAAAAGGAAAATAATTTTGTGTTGCACAAGAATATTTATATTAGATCAAGGCGTGGATATATATATTTTGGATACGCTAATTGGCAGAGGAATCTCAACAAAACAAATTCTAAGGTAAGTTTCTCAATATACATATATACTAATCTATTATATACTATACTTAAAATAGTTCTTTTATTTTATTTTTTTTTCTCGTGTTGTTTTTGCTTTTCACTTGCGTAATTGCGCAAATTATTTGTTTAGACCACTTTTTGATTGACCAACGCGCAGCAATTTGACTTTTTAACCCGTTTGGGATTTTTGTTGTTGTTTGTTTACTTTGCTGTGGGGTAAACTATTGTGTCCAGTCCAATTTGTGTTGTTTATTTGAATGCGAGTCCGCAGTCAATCGTTCAATTATCAAAACCGTTTTACTGTTTTTTTTTAAACCCCCCAACCGCACTGCTGCAATGCCCCCATTTACGGCACATGCCACAAATTTTATGCTTTATGACCAAAATGAAAGCACTCTTTCGTGTACAGTAGTCGCACGCTAATTAGAATGAATTGGCCTTAAATAATGCCTAATTAAATACTCTTTGAATCTCAATCAATTTGAAATTAATGTTAAAATTATTTTTCATAGACCTTATTCGTTAAGCACAAAAGATAACATTAGCAAAATCGCACGAATAAGAGTTTTAGAATCTCACATTTTATCGTATTCTTGAAATATACGGCAAAATCTTCGAATTCTCTATTAAAAATGATACATATTCATTCCAATGAAACTTTATGGTTTTAATATAACATTTTTTGATTCTATGTTTATAAAAACAATAATTTTATTTTTAGTTACTTTTATAGACAACATTCCACAAAGCATTAAAAAGTATTTAAAAATATGAATATATAAACAAAAATTTTACAGTTGTAATTACCGAGTGACCACTGTAAAGCAAACACATTTTATACAATAACTAGCCGTTTAGTTTTGAGAATTTTTCCCATGAAATTTTTGACTACACTTCATTCTCCAACAGCGCGTGTGTTTATCAACACGTACATATACGTATATTGGCCGAGACGTCGGCATTATACTACAGATATGAACATGCAATATTTTCCCGCCGCATAAACAAACATTCTAAATGATGTGTCTGTCTTTCTCTCTGTAGTGGAAGTGTATGGGTATATGTATACTATATATGAATGTGGCCTGTTGGGGCAGCTTCTGTGCTTCTGTTTTAGCTGCTGTTTTGTTGGCTTTGGCAGTCGCTTGATTGTTTCGTTTTTGTGTAGATCGTTAGAGATGGGTTTGCCTAGCTATTTGTAGAGCTGGATTGCATTGTTGTTTGGGCAATTATAGGGTATACACACACCTGAACTAGTTAATAACCTTCGGTTTTGGCACGTATTCGCATGCAACGAGCCATTGCGAATTGCACGGCTCACTCGCATTGTTTTTGATATAAACACAAAAGTATTTTCTTTCTGCCTGTGAAATATTTGAAAATTATTTGAACTTGAAAAATCGCTGGCCAATTCCAACAAGCGGCATATTCAATTGTTAGCCGAATGAGCATTTTCTTTGTATACGTTTCTGTTTATTTGCCAAATATTGCAAATCATGGGGTTATTTTTGGCCTGGGCAGGAAATATATTACCTATAAGTCGAGTATGGTACGAAGGTCAAAAGTTTTGGTATTTTGGCTGACATGAACGGGGGAAACTAGTGAGGAAACCCTTTTTTTCCCCACGATACTTCCAGACTCGTGCGATGAGCATATTCCAGTGGATTGGTGCAGATGCCGCATGCAACACATGCAACACATATGTGGCACGAACAGCAAACAGAAATCGAAGCACAGGCTAAAGTGTAGGTAAAGGCCCAGTCCCGCCTCTGGTTGTGGCTGATGATGTTGATGTTGATGTTCAAGATGATGATGATGATGTGCCCACATGTCAGACAGGGCGCGGCGGCGATGCGAGTCCCTCCGAGTTCGAATGACAACAATAGCTCACCAAATGTGTCTCGAAACAATATTTTCCCTTGTCTCGAACGGGTACTCCAAAACCATAGCCGCGATCTGTTTAAAAAGGGTGGCGAACAGTTGCCGGCCAGCGGGGCGGGGACTAGCAAACAACTTTAAACAATATGTTATACCCTGTAAACATGATTTAAATGTGCTTTTGGGTCTGCATCTAATAGCGACTCTGTTAGTAGTGGAAATGTTGTATTTATATAAAAGTGTACAAACTATTTATTTCGTTATATTTTTCTTTGAATTGTAAAAAATTATTCCATTTTTCAATATCAAAATTTCGGTATAACTTTACACTCGGAGCAAATGTCAAATATATACTGAAAACATGAATAAACGTTATTTAAATGTGGTCAATCACTTTTTCCTCGAAATTCCTCAATCGAAGATAGGTTGTATTTGTATTGAAAATGTTTTATGTTTATTTAAAATATGCAAAATCCTGTGATATATTTTGTACTTTACTCATGAAATTGTTTTATTCTAAAAAGGAGCGAGTGCTACTTAATGATTTTTAGTCAAATGATTATTAGCTATATGTTTATTATAACTATATTTAACATAATATTGCATGTTAGGGCTTAGTTAAATATATTTGTTGTGTGAGAAGATACCCATTAGATCGAACTTGTGCTACACATGAGGCTTTCAAACGCAACCCACATTAGCTCGCGCACTACTGGGTATCTCTTAGTCGATTACATGTCATTCTTAGCGTCTGTTTTTAATTTCTTTTAATTTTTGTTGCCTTTGTGGCACAGATGTGGGCTGGAAAGATCACAGAAGAGCACATTGAGAGCGACTGTGTCTGTTTTAATTAAGCGAGAGCGATAGCGGGAGTGAGCATGAGAAACAGAGAAAGCGAGAGAGATCGAGAGAAAGAGAGAGAGAGAGGGAGAGAGTGCATCGACACGCATATGTGAAAAATTAAGGCTGTCTGCCGCTGTTAAGCAAAAAGGCGCAAAAGATGCGGGAAGCGAAGGCAACGATCGACAAACAGCGCGAACAGCCAGCGACATTTGTATGCCCACCCGGCAAAAAAAAAAAAGAAGAAAAATACCCAACAGAACTGAATGTGCTCGACAACAGCAACAAACATTGAATTTAACAGCAACAAAAAAACTACGAAAATAAAAATAATAAAATAACTGTGGAAGCAGGGCCACTAAATTGAGTCGTTTGAGGCGCAGTCGCAGTTGCCCCGAGTAGGACGCGCCGCGCAGTAGTTGGGTTTTCAGTATTTATTTGGTTTTTGAGCGTAGGAGCAGCAGCAGCCTCTGTCTGGCCTCTGGCAGCGACCACGATATACTACAAAGTCGTCTCTGCTGAATTTAGAACAGTATTCGAGCAGAGCTGTGGAAATTCACAACGTGCGCTAAAGATCGGAGAACCACGGAATATAACGCACCCTCAACGTCATATAGACGAGCGCTACTGTTCTATGTTATTGTGTAGCTGTGTATCTGTATCTGTGTTTTGTGCAAAAAATAGAACATTATCGAAAAGTAGCTGCCATCTAAATGAACTACATGCAGCTTTGCTGTACCGAGTACTTGTAGGTAATCAACGTCCCTCAGTTCCTGCTCTATATATGTGCATATATATATATATATTTTGCCCAGCAAACTGTACAGTATTTTCTTTTTTTTTTTTTAATAGAAGGGCAAACGTGTAAAAATTGTTTTGCATTTGCTGCGGGCTTCAAAAAGCCGTTACGAACTGTCCCATTTTAATTTTCCCCATAAAAGTGGCCCCAAAATTTTATTGATTTTACATGCGCATGTTTTTGATATATAGTGCGCGTTAGTCGTAAAGCTATTTTGAAAAAAATAAAAATCACTGTTGTTTTTATTATTTTTTAATATTTTGTATATATTAACTACGCCGATCTGACCATGTGAGCTCATTTCTCGCTTTATAGGGCCTTCAATTTGTGTGGCACGCGCTTGAAAATGAAAGCAGCAAAAAAAAAAAAACCTCAGCGGAAATGTGCGCGACATTTTAATTAAGCCTTGCCAAAATGTAAATGGCTTTTAATCAGAGCTTGAGCATATAAAAATCTCAGTGGTTCAGTCTGAGCTTAATTGGCAAGCAGAAAATTTATTAAGTGCATTAAAAACGTTCGCAATTAACGTATATTTTTGAGACGCAAAATGTTGGGAATGTTTATAAACAAAAAAAAAAAAAAAAAAAAAACGCCGAGCAATTTTAACGGTTTCGTGCGAAAAGCATTTTGTTTATTGGCAAAATTGGGAAAAACAAAAAATTGTATTGAACTCAATATATGGGCATTTTCCGGTAGACAAAGCGGATGTGCGACTTACAATTTGTTGTTTGTTCTGTATGGATCTTAATTTTGCTCTAGGGGTATTTCCCCCATGCTCCCAAGTCTTTTGACTGTCTTGCACCCCTCATGCCAGAAATACACACTCAAATATATGGAATATTTAACTCAAATGCAGCACTTGTTTGCGGTTTCTTGGGGCGCCTCCTTTAATAGCTTTCATGTCGCGTTCGCTAGGTACTTTTATTTCTTATTTTGAGTTAAATTTGTAAAAATAAGAAAACTTAGTACACAAAACGGAAACACGCATAAATCTAATCGTCTGCATTTTTCCAGGTGTTGCAGTCATCCCCAAGCAGCTGCCGTATGATCTATGAAATGCACCACGCCCACGATCGCGATACGATGTGGCTGTGACATGTTGCAGAGCAAACATGGCTGCCATAAATCCATCAGCGCACTGAATAAATCACAGGCCACAAGCGACAATAATTAAGAATCCATGAGTGCATACAACATTTTGGAAGTGTATTTCCGTTACTTGGCAAGGTGATCATCAAAAATCAGAAGCGCGGCCACAGCATCCGATTCCGATACTGATCGCAGAGCGCACTTCAAAGTCGCCGCGTTAAACACACATGTTGCCAGCGATCAAGTTGGAGCCAGCGGCAACTGTTGTTATTTCCATCATAAATTAGAAAAACTAGAAGAGATCACTGATCAGCGCGAGGGTGAAGAGAGAGAGAGAGAGAGAGAGACAGAGAGAGAGAGAGAGAGAGAGAGAGAGAGAGAGAGAGAGAGAGAGAGAGAGAGAGAGAGAGAGAGAGAGAGAGAGAGAGAGAGAGAGAGAGAGAGAGAGAGAGAGAGTGAGATTCAGAGAGCAATCGCTCAGCTAAAGTGGATTTCCGGTGAATAGAAAATAACAACAACAACAACACATGCGACACAACGTTGTTGGATTGAACTCGACGCTACCCCATTTGCTGGAAGGAGCAGCAGCTCGGAGTTAGGGCGAGTGCCACTTTGTGTGCGCTGCCTCAGTTACAGTTACAAAAGTATATATATATATTTAGACATATAGCAAAAGGGAATGTCTGCCAGTTGCCGGAGAAGCGTTGCCAGCGTAAGACGCTGCCACAATATGTCCAGAAGCCTGCTGATCCTGCTGTTGTTATGCGTTTGGGGCGCAACAGCGCGGCGAGCCCCAGCAGCTAGTTCACAGGAGCTAACCAAGGACTATGATAGTACACCCAACAACAACAGCAACAACAGCTATATCAATGTGACACACACACAAAACAGTATCAATGCAGAGGAGGACGAGGATGCGGATGAAGATGACAAGGTTGGTTTGACTGGCGCCGGCTCTGGCAGCAGCGCGGGCGGTGCCGGTGGCAGCAACGATGCCAAGCAACAGTTTGCGCCACGTTTTAGGAATCCCAAACGAATGAGCACCTTGTATACGCGACCCTCGGGCTCAACGCTGTCGCTGAGCTGTAGTGCGGCGGGCAATCCAGAGCCAAATATCACCTGGTATCGCAATGGCAGCAGCGATTGGACGCGCACCTATGGCAGCTATCGCAAGACCAAGTGGCAAATCACCATGGAGGATCTGGTGCCGGAGGATTCGGACCAGTACATTTGCAAGGTGTGCAATCCGCTGGGCTGTCTCAGCCATGTGATGAACGTGATGGTCAGCGATCGGGTGAATCACAAGCCCATTCTACTCAAAGGGCCCGCCAATCTGACGCTTCTAATCAATGACAGCGGCCAAATGGAGTGCAAATATTTATCGGATTTGACCAGCAAGAAGGCCTGGATCTTTATGCCCTGCAAGAGCGTAAATGATTGCTCCAAGAATCGCACAGTTCTAGTCGAGGATGTGGATCGTTTGGAGTTTACGAATGTGACACAGGAGCAGGAGGGCTGGTACACGTGCATCGAGAGCAACAGCCTGGGCCAATCTACAAGTCGCGCCTATTTGCGTGTGGTGCGCAGCCTGCAGCTGCTCGAGGCGAATCTGGGCAGTGTGGTGCGCGATAATGGAATGATGGCCATATTCATCACGGTCACCTTTCTGCTGATCATGCTGTGCATAATCTTTGTGGCGTATGCAGTGCGCAAGATGAAGCACGAGAAGCTGCTCAAGCAGCGCATCGAGACGGTGCATCAGTGGACCAAAAAGGTTATCATCTATAAGCCGGCTAGCGGTGGCGATTCCAGCGGCTCAATGGACACGATGATAATGCCGGTGGTGCGCATTGAGAAGCAACGCACCACTGTGCTTCAGAGCGGCAACGAGCCCGTGCCCTTCAACGAATACGAATTCCCGCTTGATTCCAACTGGGAGCTGCCGCGCAGTCAACTGGTCTTGGGCGCCACTCTTGGCGAGGGCGCCTTTGGGCGTGTCGTCATGGCGGAGGTGAACAATGCCATTGTCGCTGTCAAGATGGTCAAGGAAGGTCACACGGACGACGATATTGCCAGTTTGGTGCGTGAAATGGAGGTCATGAAGATCATTGGCAGGCACATCAATATCATCAATCTGCTGGGCTGTTGCAGCCAGAGCGGACCGCTCTATGTCATCGTGGAGTATGCACCCCATGGCAATCTGAAGGACTTCCTGTACAAGAATCGACCTCTAAGCAAGGAGCAGCTGGACAGTAGCTCACAGTCAGCGCCGCCAGCACCACAGCATGTGATCACCGAAAAGGATCTGATCAAGTTTGCCCATCAAATAGCACGCGGCATGGATTATCTGGCCTCGCGGCGCTGCATTCACCGGGATCTGGCGGCACGCAATGTTCTCGTCAGCGATGACTACGTGCTCAAGATTGCCGACTTTGGACTGGCCCGAGATATTCAGAGTACGGATTATTATCGCAAGAACACCAATGGGCGCTTGCCCATCAAGTGGATGGCGCCCGAGTCGCTGCAGGAAAAGTTCTATGACTCACAGAGCGATGTGTGGTCCTATGGCATACTCCTCTGGGAGATTATGACGTTTGGAGCGCAACCATATCCGGCTATTATGTCCGCCGAGGAGCTCTACAGCTATCTGATGTCCGGACAGCGCATGGAGAAGCCGGCGAAGTGCTCAATGAATATTTATATTCTGATGCGCCAGTGCTGGCACTTTGATGCCAGCGCACGGCCGCCCTTCACGGAGATCGTGGAGTACATGGACAAGCTTCTGCAGGCCAAAGAGGATTACCTAGATGTGGATGTGGCCAATCTAGAGACGCCGCCCTCGACCAGTGATGAGGAGGAGGACGATGCATCTGATGTGGAGCAATCGCGCTATCACTACTAGTTGATCGATAACGATAACGATAACGATAACGATCACTGATCATCGATCGAGTTCATTGAAAAACTGTACATACTTCGCCCTCGGGCTAACTAACGATAAGTCTGTAAATCGCTTGAATTTTATTGCACCAAAGGCGTAAACCAAAAATTTTTACGATATTTTACATTATATTTATCTATACATATATGTCACGTTGAAGCGTGTTTGATTTCTATTTATAAAGATGTAAAGTAATTGTGTGTAAATTTTCATCTTCTTTTTATCGAGCATGCACTTAACTTCAATCTTTTTTTCATTTGGAAATCAGTTTTTAAAAAGAATGTCAATTCGGGATTTAAATAATTTAGAAACTGTCGGAAGAATTTCAAAGAAAGAACAAACATTAAGAGATGAAGGCATAGAAGAATGCTAAAAAATGTGGTCGCTCGAAAACGTTTCCATAAATTAAGGTCTTTAATTTAAATGAATTAAGATTTCTGATAAATGATCGAGTTTTTCGCATCTCTTCAAATATACATTTTTTTAAAGCCCATCAGTAATTTCTCAAGTTTCTACAAAACAAAAAAAAATAAAATTATTTGTGGATTAAAAGTATGGATAAGACGCAGCGTTCTAATTTGCGAGCCATCACTGTAAGAGAATAAAACCAAAAATACCTTTTTGTTGCATTTAATTTAACATACATATTAATTAGCCATGACTTTTTTCCTAATAAAAATTGTGCTCAAAGAAGGTGAACTTTTATATATCTATCACAATTTACAGTGTTATACGTATTACAAAAGAAGAAATTTTAATAGATATGTGTGTGAACAAGAGAGTATCTTGAAATTGAATAGAATTCAGGCTGCAGCTTATGCAACTACATATAATCATAAGTTAATTTATAGATCGGTTGTATTTGTATTTTTATTTGTACTGATTCTGCGTAGTATTCACATTGTTCATTGTTCAATGTTAAAGCAAATGTTTCTTATAATATAAGCTCTATAGCATGCATGCTAGTGCCTTATACAAAAATAAATGTTGTACTCATAGTCTAAACCGAACAGCATACAATGGATACCTGACCACAAGACCAAGACCGAGACCAAAACCGACAAGATCATGACGTCTCAATTTGAAAATCTGTGAAAATATAATAACAACAACAGACGTCGATTTGGGCCGCACGAGGCACGCGCGTCACTAAACGAAAAATGATGAATGGAACGGCTCGCGGTTGGTTTCTTTGAGTGGTCTGCTGCTGCTAAGGGGGAGGGTGGGCGGTTCGCTGTTTTTGGATGGTTGGGTGGGTTTTGCGACTTGAACTCTGGCTCTTTAGTAGCGGTGTCCGCGTTGGCGGCTCGTTTGTTGACGCGCCAAATGCCACAAGCATCGACGTCGACTTCGCTCTCCGCGGCGCTGGCGATGCAATTAGACGATAATGCAACCCAACCAACTTAAACAAAAAAACAAAAAAAAAAGTAAAAATCAAAGAAAAATAAAACGAAATACGTTTTCGTGCACTTGGTATGTATTTGCAATGAGTTTGGCTCCGGGGTGTTCGTTGGCCGAGTTGCTTGTTGGGTTGCTCCATCAGCGATTGCAACATCGTAAGATATGAATTCTGTGGCAATTTAAATTTAAATCTGCACACGCTACAATATATAATACCATATAACACATTCTGATTGACATATTCTGGTACTGGAATCGTTAAAGCCATTAATCGTAAATTATAATTAAAATTGGTTCTGTTTATTGAAGTTTTTTAAATTTTTGGCATAGGGTTTCCATCGTATAAAAAAGCTTCCTATTCTGATAAAAAATCTTGTTTTGTTTTGTTTAATAAGACGTTACTTTAATCAAACCATTAATTGTGAAAGCAGCCGTCCCGATATATTTATAAATGCATTTTCTCGTATAATCATAGATTTACAAGGGGCCCCAGATTATCGGTTTCTCAAGTAGTATATAAGTAATATAGCATTTCTAGACTTAGAATCATTAAAGTGTTTTCTTAGCTCCCAAGTCAAAATACCGCGTTTCGAAATGTGTTTGTTGATTTTAGTTTGGCTTTTTATTAATCCATTGGATTGGCCGACAAATTTTCGTCGCTTTCCACAACGATCATTAATTATGCAGCATTAGACGGAGATCGCCAACGCAGCCGATGGCTTGTAGATATTTTCTGATTATTAATCTCAATTCCTTTTGTGTCTGTGGCACACGCTAAACTGCATTTTCGATAATTTATCAATGCGGCTGTGAGGCCTTCAAAAAGAAATATTATTAAAAAAAATAATAAAAGTGTGGCATTAAAATTGTTTTGTCTGTTATATTAATTAGGGCTCGGTCTTTGCAGCTCTGTGGGCGTGACTGCGATGCGCCTCTAATGATCGGAAGTTTGACACGTGTCTGATGCTGGGCGTGGGCCGCAACGCTGACCACAGACTAGCAAACGGCGTGGGTTGGGAGCAACCCCGCCCTGGGCTGGCAATTATTGCGTGAATATGTTAATTGAAAAAATTTTGTTAATTGAGCCATGAAAAATCATTTCACCAGACAATCAGACAGACCGTGTCCCCTGGCTGCTACCTCAGGAAGTTGGCCATAAGATCTGGCCAAATATGCGGGCATTTACCAACATAACTCGTAGCGATCGGCTATCGATCGGTTAGTCAGTCAGCTTTGCAATAGATATGCTCGGCTTGGGCTGCGGCTGTGATCTCTAGTGATCAATTAATTTTTGTTTTCGGCCAAAGTCGGCTATTAATTTGCATGCGCTTTTTGTGTTGTCGATCGATGCCGCGATCGAGCAACAGCTGCTGCTACAGGTTGCCTCAACCGCAATCGCACGTCCAGTCTTTGGTTGGACAGCCTGCCTGTTTGCCTGGCCGCTGTTCCATTTGAAAACGATTTTAAAAGTCTACAAATTGCCTGTCCAATCCACCGTTCGTTGGCTGCAGTACACTGCCTGTCTGGCCGCCTGTCCGCCTGCCAGTCAGTCAGTCAAGTGCCGGGCAAAATCGATTGCACAGCTCCGATTTGACCTCGTCTTGCCAGCATGTGGAGTTTTTGGAAAGTCGCTCCATGAGTTGGGGACGTTCGTATCGAGTGCTGTTCAGATATTGTTTTCATTTCGCAGCTGACATAATTGCTCTGTTGTCTCGATAATTCGATTCGCTCCGCTATATTTTTAATTTGCAATAATACCTGAGGCAAGGAGAGAAAATGTAGGAACATTGCATTGGAAACTATTGAACTGCATTATACTCTGTTTCCTGTTATAAGACAACTTAGACCTGGTCAATAATTTAAATATCTCTTAATTATGTCCATTGTGTGCTACTTCAGTCAAGTAAATCCATAAATGCATATGTTCTTCTTCCTTTCTTTCGGTACAGAGTACAAAAATTTGATCTCTTTACCTTATGACACTCCAAGGTCGTCAGAATGTATTTTTAAAGAATCTCGACTAGCAGCAAGTAAGAAAACTTCTACCGAGTGTGCTACTTTGGTTTTTTGACTGCTTCTTCCGTATGTTCTACACTATTGGAAATGTAATGCTGAATAACTTCTAATTTTATTTTCCATAAGTGCATAAATGTTGCATTCAATCGTAAGGTTCTAGGTTTAAAAATTTGATTTTCAATTCTTGGGCTGAATGGGAGGAGCTATCTAAAAAGTGAAATGCAACTATATGAGAAACCAAGTCTAAAAATTTATTTTTATCGATATATTAAAAAATGGGACAAGATTTCGGAAAAACAAATTTTAAAGTCGATTTGCTTATCGCTTAGAAGAATATATATTCAAATTTCAGCTAAATTATTTCAGTTCGTGCTAATCAAGAATATATATATGGGGTGGGGCATGCCGTCTTCTGTTTGTTACACACAATTGCACAAAGGCGCTTTTATCTCATATTCGATGGGTTCAGCGTATGTTTAAGTAAAAGATATTGTGCTCTTGATATATTGTTAACTTTTATTTGTGTCTTACAATTTACTATCATAAGAAAATTGGAGGATTAGTAATGCCTAATATTTACAAGAGATAACTATTCTCTTTTGTTTGGGAATGTGGCAACTTTTTCTAGGAATTTCAGCTGTTAAAACTCCAAACAAATCTACATTATGGAAGATTTTGCACTTGGTGAACTCAACAGCAGATTAATGGCTCAATTAGTGCAACAATATAGTAGTGAAATGAAATAAAAAGTTATTGTCTGCTAAAATTGCTTCTTCATTTAAATCAATATTTAAGCTAGAATGTGCAGCTTTTTTCATTTTCTTGCTGCTGCTTTTGGTGTGGTTGTTGAAGAAATAATTACCAAAGCACAATCAGCACCGTGGTTAAGAAATGCCTAAGGGAATGCAATCTGAAGCCGAGCATTAACTGTTACCAAAACAACAATATGGTTTTTATAGGTAGATCCAGAAGTTAATCTTGACGGCTGAGAACACCAAAGTCTGGTCTATAGAAGTGGGTCATGGGCGCAGTTACACGTGGCGTGCTTGTAAGCCTATCAGTTGCATCAGTTATCTTGTCAGATCTTCTATCGATGCAAAATAACCTCGGGATATCAATCAGAGCCCACAAGCATTGTCAAGACTAGGCAACAGGCCAGAATACCACCGAGCTGTGGTCCCCAGCTCTACGTCCTGCAAAAAAAGTCACTGCCTGGGCAGGAGAGGGGTCAAATAATCGCAATTAAATCTGGAATCTGGAGAACTGTTAAAGCTGTGAGAAAGATAAAACCCAAAATATGTCAAGGGAATAGCTGTAGCAGCTGTATTAGCTGTAAAATATGATTTGATTGGCGTAGATTACGATGCGATCTGTTGCACCTCAACGAGTACTTCTTCAGAGAGTGTGCACCATATAAAGACGTGGCCTCTCCTTCGAAAACGATTTCAGTTTAAAGATACAGAAACGGCTGTCAAGACTTAAACAACATGCGCATCTAAAGCAATAAATAAACACAAAAACCCGAATGTTTGCGTTGTTAAGATTTTGTATATTTGCTTTGGAAATGATTCAGTTTACCTGTTGCTGGCACCTGTCCGTAGCTAACACAAAGTCTGTATATAAACCACAGCGAAATATGAATACGAAACTGTATTCAAATGCGAAATGTTCACCGGAAGTGTTGATTCATAGGGTTGCTGCATCATTTCGCTGCAAGATTTGCGTTTCTAATTACTTTGACGGAACTGAATAGACAGCGAGCTGGTTCAATGGGGCGTATGAGTAATTGTTAGTCTTTGGCTTGAACACTTAACATATGCTACACTCCAATGCAAATTTTACGTTAATAACAAAGTCTTGTTGTTGCCGCTGCTGCCGCCGTTGTTGTTGTTCTTTTTCATTCATAAAAAACAACACAGTTTCATAATCGAAAACCGCAACTAGCAAATAACCGGTTCGGGGCTTTTGTGTTTTGTTTCTTTTTTGACTGATCGAAAAAAACATTTTTTTTAACGATTTTGTGCTCTTTACTACATGATCACTTGACTTGGCTTACAAACTATGCAAATGCGGCAACGTTACGGCATGTGGGCGGCAGCTGCTGCTGCTTTGAGATGCAAAGTTAAAAAAAAAACCGAGCGAAACTCTCGAGATTTTTATGAATGAAACTCGCTTGTGGTGACAACTAAGCGTTTCGGTGTGCCGGGAGGGCGAAGTGCAGTGTGCAGGGAATTTTCGAGCGGATGTGCCTAATTAACAGCGCTGATTACATTTTATACATTAATAAATATTTATTAATTAGAATTATTTTGTGTTTTTAGATGTTTTGAATTTGAATGAGCGAAAGGCCACGTTGCTGATGTTGGATTTTGTGGTCATGGTGATGAATGATCAACGCTATATTTAAGACCAGCAACAAAAAATATTACAATAAATCTGTGACAATTTGCGGACTTATCTTGTTGTAAAGAGGTGCATCTGTCGGCTTTGTGAACTCATTTCGCATCAATGAAAAACTGAATTGAGTCTCAATTTACCATATCAAAGTTTTTGAGACTTTGCTATGCGCTGCACGATACAATATTAAGTCTAATGCTTTTTTTTTTATTTAATAGGTAAATTATAAGAAGTTGATTGAATTGTTTTCTTAATTAATCAGTTTCCGTATCGCTTAGAAAACTTTAAAAAGATTCAATACATTTTTTTAAAAACGTTTAAGGGCGGTGTGTAAATATTAATTGTATTAATTCTTAAACATACTTATATTTTATATTTATTTCTTTGTTTG
The DNA here is from genome assembly GCF_003285875.2 of Drosophila novamexicana. Taxonomy (NCBI): domain Eukaryota; kingdom Metazoa; phylum Arthropoda; class Insecta; order Diptera; family Drosophilidae; genus Drosophila; species Drosophila novamexicana. Next base: position 1,867,761 of record NW_020824835.1, read on the forward strand.
TCAGTCTTTTAATTGTCATTGTCTGCTTCGTCATATTTAATATATTATCTCAAGATGTCACTAAAAGTCAAAATTATTAGTATTTCTTTTAAAAATTGAGTTTTCAATTTATTATTATCAATGTTACAGCTGTCATGCCCTTTGCGATTCTCATTAAAAGTTTTTCTAACAAGTTGTGATAATTTAATAGATAAATCTTTTCTTTCAAATTCCGATAAATCATACCCTTAAAATTGTTTTGCTTGTGCGCATTTTCATAGAGATCGAACCTAAAAGTTTCGATAGTAATTTGTCACAGACTTTCACAATTTCCTTGCACATCCTGACCTGCCTTGTAGAGTATGTGTATTACCCGTGTAGCCTGATTGCACTTATGCTCAGTTAGGTATAATTTTCCAGCTGTGCCTTCAACGCTTTTGTAGTCGTTTTTGCTTTGGCTTTTGCCTTTGCCGTTGCCTTTTCTGCTACTGTTAAACGCAGAATTTATGAACAATTTTCAAAAGAAGTCACGCGTTAAATGTACGACACAAACTCACGCGACATACGAAGCCAGGCAAGGAGAGAATCTTGCGCTGGGGCAATTGCAGATGATTTCGTTAACGCGTTGGCTGCCCGGCTGGTTGGCTGCCTTCAACGAGCCATAGGTTGGCCAGGCGGTCGCATTGGCCTTTTGTAATGCGCCTTGTAATATATTTTATTAACAATAAAATGTTAAGTGCCACAAGGCGTGATGCAGGGACTGCAGTGGGAGCAGGAGGGCAGCCAAACGGGATCGGTTCATGCTGTGCCACAAGGATGAGGCTACCAAGCACAGCTAACGAATGCCAAAAGGTAGCCAAATGCCAAGTGCTCCAAGTGACCACCAGCTCCACTCTCCGCTCTCCCTCTCTCTCTTTCTGTGCTGTCTGCCACCTGTGGCCGTTTACCTATGCAAATCCCTGGAAGTAAACCAGTTTTGGTAGTTCCTAGCATGACCATATGCCCAATTCGGTTGGCCGACTGCCACCCACAATTGGCCACAAATAGCGGCCACAATTAACCGTACGATGCAAATCGAACAATGCCCATAAAAAGCTTGTGAAAGAAAAACGAAAAAAAAACTCAAACTGCCCGCATTTCGAACTAATTCCATTTGGGAAATTCCTTGCCACATGAAAAATTGTGTTGCACCACTGACAATGTCAAATTGTGTTGCTGACCACTGTCAGCATCATCAGTGGGGCATTTATCTTGCGGGCCTGCACCCGCTACAGGGTCTGAACCTTATAGATAGTATGCCCAGTGGCAAACAGCAGCAGCATCTGCAGCAGCAGCAGCAGGTGAGTTGCTGGCAGGGACCACACAAATTTGCGACATTTCCAGTGCTGCATCATTTATCTATTTCGGATTTATCATTGATTAATCGCCAGCGGGCTGACTCTCTGGATGCGTGTGACGCCAGTTGGCTGCCAGTTAATACACTGTGAGAAATAATAATAATAATAGATTACTTCGATAGCCGATTTATTCTTTCAAATTATTCTTCCCATAAGACTGAATAAAATAAAAACCTACATTTTTATTTTACGTCAAATAATTTCTTGCACTAAGGTTCGGTTCGTGAACAAAGTTGCCCAATAGATAAATCAGTGTATTGGCTTTTACCTTGGATCCTCATATTAATATATTTGAAATGTCCATAATAAATTTGGTTAAATAAATGCAAAGGATGGACTCTCTTCTTTTTAACTGAACCATTTTTGAAAAAATAACTGGTCTGACCTGATTCATAGTAAAAAATGATCGTGCTCGAAACAGTTTGGTTCAAAGGTGTGTTTGCAATCTTATTGTTAACAGTGGCAACTCTCGGACACTCTTCTTGGCGAATATATTCTCTCAAACTTGTCTTTCAGACTTACAGTTATTTTGTCGAAACTGTGCACAGATTCGTTTTTTGGTGAAGATTAAACTTAGCGAATCGAATAACTATGTGAGCTATTATAGAGATGATCAGTCAAAAATACTTTACTTATGAGCTCCATTTGTAAAATGATCAAAAGCAGGAAACAAAGTAAGACAACTTACCTTAGGATTAATTAGGCTATTTTTCTTTGAGTGTAGGAAAGTCTGCTCTCTCTCTAATCGGCGGCATATTTGCATATTCGCTTTATGCAGCAAATGGGCCAGTCAATGATCGTTAAGCCGACTTGAGACCAGTTGCAGTCCAAACTGGGCTGGGCCGGGGCATTTGTGTTTGTCATTGGCTAGCTCAATTAGCGGCCGCAGATCGATGGATGCAGCTATGCACCTGTATGTGTTTGTGTTGCAGCCGCATCTTTCAACTGAGGTCAAACGACTCGGTGTGGACGAAGCACGTGTTGCTGCTGTTGCTGCGGTTGCGGCTGCCGCTAATTGGATGCATCCGACACGGCCCGAGGGCTTGAGGTTTCAGGGCAGCCCGGATCTTTGATTATGACTTGTGCTTGTGACCAATCAGCAAGCGTTTGGTTATGCCACTGGAATTTGTAGCACCTTGGCAAGAGGCTGCGCTTAATCCTGTCAAGCTGTTAAATTAATTTCTCGTGGCCCGTTTCGTGCATAATTTGTACAGCAAATAAGCATCAGCATCTCGGCTCTGTCAGCGCTAACGGCAAAAACGTGACTCAGGGCAAGGGCTGCACCACAATCTGGCCACTATTCTGTACAGCAGCCTAGCCAAGCACTCATCGATATGACACTGGACCGAATTGTTATTTGCCTTTATGCCAGACCCACTTCCCCCGGCAGCTGTGTCTAAAAATTGCACGTTTTGTGCAGCCAATTGGGGATTCAATTGAAGCCGGACAGAGTCCAGTTGCTGTTTGGCTAGGCAAAACAGTCTAACGGACTGGCAGGCAGCCTGGCTCTCTGGCTGGCAGCACCTGTACAAAGTGTTATAATCCATCATCGTAATCAACGTGCCGCTGCTGCGACTGCCTGATAATTGTGCTGCCCCGAGAGCGTTGCGTTGGGTGCTGGTTGCGCCACTGGCGACCACCGCACTTGGCCAAAGCCAAATAACTGTAACTAATGGAAATTGTAACACTTTGGCAATGTTTTAAATGTTTGCGCGCCTTGCGTCGAGCCCCATGCAAAATGATTTTCTTTAAAGCGTGTTTATGACGCCTCGTCAGGCGTTCAAAATTGATTAGGATTAGGCCAGCGGCTGCCACGACCACGAGCAACAACAACAACAACAACAAATACAACAACAACGACAACCATTAACAGGCAGTGGTCAGTGCTCAACTGGAGTTATTAGCTGGCAATGCGCAGAGACGAAAGTCCCCAATTGGCCACGCATTCAAGCCAAATTATCGGCATTACATTTACACAAGAGGCGACGACTAATCGCCAGCTACACTTTACGGCCCGATAAATGCAGCGATCCATCAAGATTGCATCTAAGTCCAGATACCCGGATTAAGAGACACCAAGACAAGCAGATAGACTGCTCTTGTACAGATATATGTATAGTTATTTAATCGCGTTTATATGACATCCTCTAATAGACTGTGGCTCCGTCAAACTGCACACTACACTATTTTCCACTTTAGTTTACAGTACTTTATACTTGTCCAAAACAAGTAAAAGCTCTCTAGCCGGTGTTGTCCGACTGGCAAATACCCTAAACCTTCTAGCATTTATTTACCAAAATCAAAAGCAGCTTTCGCTTTTGATTGCTCCACCTTTAGCAGAGGTTTACTCTGATCTTTATCTACTTTACGAGTAGCTTAGCTACAAGTCAAAATTGGCCAATCTATCTCATAAATCTCGTTAATATATTCAAATAACTTTTGATATTAAGTTTTGATATCGATTCTTATCGATTGCTTGGACTTTTTAAGTTCCTCGCTCTTTTCTGAGCCAAAATAGATGCATTTATACGAATGACAATTCGGATGGAAATTAAATTGACTCAACGATTGATGCTAACCAAAAATATATTCACTTAATGGAGCCAGAGATCTACCTGTTATATACGTACGCCCAAAACCATTATACCCTTCTTATCAGTTTTCAAGTGGTTAAGCGTTTAAAAAGCCACACACAAGAGCAGATCCGCGGAATTGGCTAAATCGACGCCGCTAAAACTGTATATACTATATGGGTTCGGAAATGATTCCTTTTTCAAAAATATAGAATTGTTGCCCATTTTCAATGGCTTCTGTCTATAATAACAAGGCAAAGTTTCAGAATAGTTTGAACTGTCGAAGATTTGTTTGTTTGTTTGTTCAATTTCCAACGGATCGTTCTTAATGAAGGTAGTTCATATATCGGTAGAAAGCTGAAGACATTGTCATTATATGTCTGTTGCATTAAGAGTCTCTTTCAGCTGCTACTCTGCTTCACGGATTGTCGGACTATTCTCTAGTTTCTTCCACGACTTCCTTGCGATTACCTAATCTCACTAAAAGACTGTAAAACAAAATCTGTGATTTTATCTTGTAGATTTAACAAGGATTAGGAGCCTTTTTAACGTTAGAGTGCAGTCTGTTAGAATCTAGACTACATTAAACAACGGGGCTTATGAATAAAATCTAAGGTCCTTGTAAAGAAGTCGATGCCGATGACTATCAGTGAAAGAAGAAAGTGAAAGTGTTTCACAATTACGACTTAAACTTTAAAGATTTTTAATATCCGTTTGCTGCTTTATGTAATACTTACTTTCATAAAGTTTAAAGGGTGCCTTTACTTCTTTTGAAACTTGCTTTATTTACCCTGAACATTTTTCAACAGAGTGGTATAGATGTCAATAAATGTCAATGCATATATCGTAGATAAGTGTTAGCCTAGTTTCACTTATTTTGTTATCATTGCTGGGTTCCCTTCTATTTTATTTACTTCCTATCTAAACTAACAATATGAGTAAAGAAGTACAACAAATTTCTGTATTCTATCATTTATGATTATTATTATAGAATATAGCTAGCACTAACAGCACTGGCAACTATGATCTTTGGTTAGAGCCATACTACATCCTCGCACTAGCGTTAGATTCGAGCCCGGATTCAATTTGTATTTCGCTATAAATATATACGTATAAAGCTATCTAAGTTGCCAAAATTGACACAGCTTGACAAGGTCTTTGTTTAGCTGTCGGCTTTGGAGTTTTCCCGCCGCTTGCCACACTCTCTGAGCCGAGTGCCAAATTGTAACTCTTGGAACATTCTCACGCAACTCGGCTGACCATAAGTGAGACATTAGGCGCAGTTGCAGTCGTTTGACCTTTGACTTTGGCCATATTTGCGCAACGTGGCGAGCAGCGCCTTCGTCTGTCTGTTGTCTAAGAGACAGTCAGACAGTCGGCTAAGCTGGCCGTTAAACAGCAACTGCGACTCCGGCATCATTAAGACAAAAAACATTTGGCCAGGCACGACCCAGCGCCTGATTAATTGCACCCGGTGCAGAATTTGACTTTTTTGTTGCTCAAATTGCAATGCGCCGCTGTCGAGAGTAATTACCATGCCATTTGCCACGGGGCCCACAGGGGGGGTTGTCCACCAGCGAAGAGACTCTATTTCAAATTGCACTTAATATGGAATTTTGAATGCGCCGCGTGCGCATTTCAAGTTCAAATTTATATTGCACACTTTTCCAGCTGATATATTCATTGCGAAAAAAATGCATTTGATCTGACCGTGTATTGGCCGAAACACTTTGAGCTGTTTTCAACTATTTCAGCTGCCATTTAACACACTTGTGGCTAAATGCTGTTGGCCATTGATGATGTCATGCCGCCAGCAACAGCAGCAGCAGATCAAAGGCTGCCAATTAAGTGAGTGGCTCGGCTGCTGTGGCAAGTTCCACAAAGTTTAAGCTGCTAAGTTTTTAGCAGTTAATTTAATTATTTGTTTTTTTCAAACTAACTGCAACAGGTACAAAACAACTGCAACTGCAAATGTGTTGAAAGAAAATATTTGTTAAACAACATTTTGCATTTTCTATACACTTTTTATTGTGCAAAAGCAACGTAATAAAACAATGAAATATATCACATTTAATCAGTTAATTTTTAACTTTGTTACACCATAAAATAATAATCAATTCAGTAAATTATTATTTATTTTGTTATTTATTTATATATATATATTTTATTGTGGTTATTATTATTCTTATAAATATTTCTATATTTAGTATTGTTATTATTATTATTCACATCCATATTTTTATTAATTTGTTATTGTTGTTATAAATCCCATTACATTTATTTTTGTTTTATTTTATTATTGTAATAATTATTACTTATATTAGTATTGTTTCAATTATTAAAATTGATATTCTATTATTAATTTCATTGTTATTGTTCTAATCACTTTTTTTTACTACTATTATTATGATTGCTATTTCTGTCTTATTGTTATTATTATCATTATTTTTATTAACGCTGTTTATATTTAGATTTAGAATTTTTAAATTTTCTTGTTTTACTTGTGATTTTTAAATTTTATTTAAATAACCATAACAGATTTTTGCCAAACACTCTCAATTAAAATTAAGTCGTACACCGAATCCTTATAGAGCTTAGTAGTATAAAGGACTCTCAAATTATTTATAATAGCTAATTTTATAATTTTGATACTCTGGTATAGGGCATTTTAAATGTGTCATAAAGTGAGATCTCCTTTCCCATAAAGTATATATATTCTAGAACAGTGACTTGATTTAGCTATGTCCGTTCGTCCGTCTGTCCCTCTTTCTGTTTCTATGCTAACTTCACATAGGCATTTCTGGAACCGGCCGGATCGGACCACTGCATCATAAGCTACCATGATCGGACAAAAAATATGTTCCTGTTTGAAAAGCTACAATACTAAATTGAAAAGTATTGTAGGAAAAAACATTAACTAAATTAACCAAATCCGACAATCGAATCGAACATTTGATCTAACAAAAACGTCAATTGTCTGCCAATTAAATATTTGTTGAGGCGACAAATGCAATTTAGCATAACAAAATTAATTTACTGTCGGTTTTTTAGGCCTGAGAAACTGATTAGAACTCTTAATTCTGTTTGCTTGGCAATCATTATAAACATCTCGCAAAAGTGTACAAAACATTTGTGATTTTTGGGAATCACGTGGAAATACGTTCTGGCAGGTGTTTACATTTTAGTTTCATCAAAGCGCTTTGTAAAGTGTTTATGCTCCAGTTGTAGAGTACAGCAGAAAAGAAGCTGCAACTGGCACACGGATGCAGCTCGAATGTGGCCTAACGATTTTGGCCACCATTTTTGGCGGGCGCTGCGTGTAGATCGAGCAGCAATTTGCATATTTGCTGTTTGTTGCTTGCTGTTGTTGTCTCGGAATCAGTTCGACGTGGTCCGCGTCTGTGTCTGTGTCTGAGATCTCCAAATTATGTCGTTATTTGTGCCATTTTTGGCAATAGCTGCGACGACGATGAGGCCAATGATAAATTTACAGCACTTAGCTGCAGACGTTGCCGCTTGCCAGATGCCAGTTGCACGATGCCTGTTGCCTGTTGCCGTCTGTCGAGCTGTCAGTCAGGAGTATGTCAATTGGCTTGCTAATGGCTGCCAATGCATCAGCTTATGATGTGCTTGGTCGGTTGGAGGGGGCGGATGGCAGTGGAATAGACGCTCTTAAAGTGTTGTAAACGATGTGGCAAGGCGACGGGCCTAACGAGCGGCACAAATACACACGGCATTTATCATAAACGGCAACTCATAAATGCAAAAGAGCTTTCCTGCCATTTCTTCTTTTTTTTACACTTGCCAATCAGAGAATTGCGCACTGCTGCCCCAGCATAACTGTTTAGGCCTGGGGAGCCAAATGCAGCGCTTGTTCAATTAATTTGGCCAGCCCCAAAATGGCTCGAGGTAAGGAAGCAGCCAGCAGAGGAGAGCCAAGTGCAACAATTGAATAGATAATAACTCACGGGAGCCCCACCTACCCAGCAGCCAGCCACCCACCACATACATTTGGCCAAGCAACTAGCCTAGCCACAAGCGACTGACCGTTGACCAAGCCAACAAAATGTTGCAGCAGCAGCAACAACAACAAAAACAACTGAAACTGCAACTGCAACAACGGCCTGTTACTGTTTGCTGCTGCTGTCATATTCAAATTGCTAATATGATTGGTGTTTACAGATTAGAAAACAAATATTTCACAAATATTACCACTAATAATTTGTTGTTGTTGTTGCATGCGGCGTCATGTTGCAAGCGCATGATCATCATCAACAGCATCATCATGATGATGCTGCGCAAGTGCGGCGATAACCTTTTGACTCTCTCTCTCTCTATCTCTCTCTCTCTCTCTCTGGTCGGGAAGCGGGAAAATGCGACTGCATCTTGGTTTTTGGGTTTTGAAGTCGGACCTGGGACTTGCGCCTCTCGTGCAAAACTGACAAATTGAATGAATAAAAGAGCAACAAGTGGTCTCCGCTCCGCATGGACACACTCCGGACAGAGGACAGACGGCATAGTTAAACATTTTGAATGAAAAACGCCAAGAGTGAAACGCCGACTGCGACGCGCTCTACGTTGCACGTTGCACGTTGTGTTTTGACTGCAGTCGAGGCGCAAAAACATAAATCGAAACACTTGCTGCGTGTGCCGGGCAACAGTCGCTGCCCCAACTCTACTGCCAAACCAACACAGCTCACCCCACCCCACCACACCTCCTCAACCCTGTACCGCCCACCCGCAGCAGGTTCCATTTGCGCTCGGTAGGTGTTGCCCCAGCTGAAAAAAAGGCGCACAATGCGCTGTGCTGTGCTGTGTCCAGGGATGAGGCTGGGGCAGAGGCCACTTTGAAATCAAGTCGAAAATTGCAATTCCAAAATGTTTGCCCTCGGCTAAAGTGGAGTGGAGTGCTGCATTGGGTGACGCTGACGATTCAACCGATTCACGCTGTACTCTTCTCCACGCTGCTTGGTCAGTCATGTGGTGGCATCTATTGGGCCAGGCCAGGCCACATGTGGCATAGCTCGGTACAATCTGTGCTTTTCCTGCCAGCCAGCTATCCAGCCAGCCTGCCTGCTGTTGCATTGTTGCAGTTGTTGTGTGTCGTTTAATGCGTGGCCGCCTCGCGATGCTAAGGCGCTTTATTAATTCACTCGACGGTTGCTTAATGTTTTTGCATCTTTTGTACATATGAATACTCTAACTTAAAGCATGCCAGCCAGTTGTAGAAGTTCGCTTAAATGCAAATGTACATACCTTTCAAGTTTCTTACTGTTTCTTTTACATAAATAGTTCAGCGGGAATTTTTAATTGAACAAAATGTAGTGCCCATCACTTTTGACTCTAACAATGACATAATTATTGCTGAGACTTTACTGATTAAAAACAAACTAGCAAGTTTCGTAATATGCCAATAAGCTTCAAGAAATATTTGAACGTTTCAAAAGTTCTTAAAATACGTTTTTTTTACGGATAAACTTCGAATGTATATGCTAAAATGCTAAGCAAGTTGTCGTCAGCTCTTTAAAAGTATTAAAAATTCAAATTTATCTATGTAATTTTATTTATTTTTAAGAAAACCTTTACATATTTATTGTTGAAAATTTCAACAAATATGTATGCCATTGTTATTGACGACAACAATATCTAACTTTTAATAGAAACCTATATAAATACGTTTAAAATCAACTAGATTCAGTTAGTGGGCGAATTAAATTATTAATCAGCATCAATATAGTGAACATGCAAGACTAAGACCGTATTCCGGAGTATTAACAGAAGAACTGCAATCCGAAACATTTTTGTTACCAAGTAGCATTAGAATTTGGATTTGAAAATCAGTTGAAATCTTTTTTATTAGCGAATCTCGAGTTCTGTAAGTGTATCAAGAATTTGACATGTTTCATTTAGATGTTGAGCTTAAATGTCTGTAACCATTGGCTAGGCTGGGACTTTTTTTGTGGCCAGTGCGGGTGCGCATGCGCATATTACAGGCAGGAGCATAAATCGGCCCCAGGTGTTTGGGCGCGCATTTCCCACGGATTAGTGCATAAATAAAGAAGGTCAGAGCTGTGTTTGGAGCGCTGCTCGCATAGCACTGGCAAGCTAACTAGATATTTCAAATTTTATGACAGAGGTTGACCCCTCCACCCACCCGCCCTTTGCCCGTCGTCCTGTCATTGACTTCCGATGCTGTTGGCCGGTCAAACTGTACCGTCGCATCGCTTTCTTTTACGGGGCATAAACCAAATTGCTTTATTAGCAGTGCGCGGTACCCTATAACACATAACAACTTCATTTGGTGGCCGGGAAGCCGCCTAAGGTGGTCCCGACGCAGCATTTCCTTTAGCTCATTAACACGTTGCGGTCCTTGGCCGGAGGGGAGGAGCCTGCAGATTGTTGCCTGGCGTTGATGGAACCCACACGCAGCGGTTCTCACGCTGCAAAACAAAAGCATTGTGCGCGCAATTTAAGATTAGCAACAGTTAACACAGACAAAGGCATGGCCAAGGCATGGATCATAATGATAATGCTTATAATAACAACGGTCGGGACGGGTCGGGTCGGTCCGGTCCGGGTAGTCGGTTGGTCGGTCGGTCGGTCAGCAAGGACCACCAAACGGCGCTGATAAGATACCGCATCCCTGTCCAAGAGCTGCGTGCGCAAGATCTACCAAACAGATTGCGAGGGGAGCCCCAGGTGGCTCCATCGATAATCGCGCATTAAGCGTGCGTAAGTCCCGTCACGGCCCGAAGCAAGAGGAAGACCGCAAGGCAGATACCCGAAGAGCGAGATCAGCCCCAGAGACCTTGCCCTGGGTGTGATCGCGATAAGCGCGACTTTTGGCTCGGTACGTGCTAAACCCTTGCCTGCGATCATTTTAATTATAGGCCAGCCTGGACCAGCTGCAGCACAGCAGAGAAGAGACCGACCCAGCTCTCCACCGCCATCGTCGCTCCCCTCCCTTGCATCATCCGTTTTTGCGAGTCGGGGTCAAGCAACGCACATTGTGGGCTGGGTCAATATTTGCTTAAGCCCGGGCCATAAATACTTAATTTGTCCAACGGTTTTTTGGTTTGGAAAAAAGGAAGGATAAAATGAAAACCTGGCGAAAGCGCCGCCGCAACTTTTATAAAGTCATCAAGACGTCAATTGCTGCGCAATTACCTCCAAATCACTTGACCGAAAACTTACGCATAAATACACCAAATTTTGGATTTATTCCAGGCATTAAAAGACAAGGCACACACTGCCGGGCTAGTCTTCCCGATCGGAGCCGCGATTGGAGACGGGCGCCGAGGCATCTACCTCGAGATAATCGTGCACCAGCTGGCATATATTCTCGGATGCCTCGTTGAAGTTGCCCTCCTCGAGGCCCTCGCCCACATAATGATAAACAAAGGCGCGCCGCTGATAAAGCTTATCGAATTTGTTGACCAGGCGGCACCAGGCGATCCGTATGTTCGTATTGTTCGATATGGCCACGCAGGCGCGACTCGTGGGCGCCAGATCTCCGTTGGGCACATAAACGGGCGGCATTTGGCTAACGCCAATCTTAAAACCCGTCGGGGACCAGTCTACAAACTTGAAGGACTTGGCACGCTTTATGTTCTCCAGCGCCGAGTTGATCTCATTGGGCGCCACATCGCCACGATAGAGCAGCACGCAGGCCATGTATTTGCCATGGGCCGGATTGCAGCGAACCATTTGGTTGCTCATATGGAAGCATTGACCCGTCAGTTGGGCGGTGCTCATGTTGACGAACTGCGAGTGGGTGACGGGCACGAGTGGAGCGTAATTAATTAGGGGATAGTGTATGCGCGGGTATGGCACCAGATTTGTCTGCAGCTCCTGAAAGCTGACCGACTGACCCGAGAATCGCTGCGTAGCCGTAAATGCCGCCACCACCTGTCCAATGATCCGGTTCAGATTGGTGTACGTAGGCGCAGGCACATTCAATGTATTCGCGCAGATGTCATAAAGCGCCTCGTTGTCCACAATGAACGATACATCCGCACAGTCCATGGAGAAGTGAGTGGCCAGTAGGGCATTGTACGGCTCCACAATTACGGGCGAAATGCTGCGGCGAAAACAAATGTCGCCTGAGATGGGCGGGAAATGTTTTTGGCATTTACCAACTTACGAAGGCGATGGATACACTAGAAACTCTATGACTGTCATCTTCTTTCCAAAATCCTCTACCAGTTTCTCCATGATGCGTGTGCCCAGGCCAGAGCCAGTGCCGCCGCCGATGGCACGAAAGACCAGGAAGCCACGCAGGCTGCGGCAGCGATCGGCGACACGGCGTATGGCATTCATGGCCCTATCCAGAAGCTCGCTGGCCATCAGATTGTAGCCGCGGGCAAAGTTGCTGCCGCTGTCGTCCTTGCCTGTGATCAGCGTGTCCGGATGGAATAGATTGCGATAGGCACCTGTGCGTATCTCATCTGGAGCAGAGAAAATGTGAATGAGGATGAGCCGAAGATCATAATGCGATGCAATTGGCAGCCACCTATGACCGTTGGTTCCGTATCGATCATGACGAGACGCGGCTGCACGCAGGGCTCATGACCGCTAAACTCAAAGAACGTCAAGAAGGAATCATCGCACGGCTTGCTCATCAGCCGACCGTTTGACAGGATTCCATGCTCCAGGCAATAAAGCTCCCAGCATGCATTCGCAATCTGCACGCCCGCCTGTCCGATGTGGATCTGTATAATCTCGCCCTTGCCGCCCATGTGGCGCCGGTTTTCAACTCAGCAACTGCTGCTCTGTGAACCCTCGACATGCGCCCTATCAATTTTTAATCAACCTTAAGCCAGGAAATAATTAATTATATAAAACTAGGATTTTTTCTGTGATTTTTCAAATAATTTCATTTACATTGATTTTAATGACAAGCTAAACAATATTTTGTTTAAGCTCTGCTTTATAATATATATATATATATGCTTCATAATATATATAATATATATATATATATGTATATATATATATATATATATATATATATATATATATATACATATAAATATATATATACATATGTACGGTATATCATCTATATATACGCATATATAAGGTAAATACGCACAATACAAGTATACATAACATTCATTATTGTCCGCGCGCGGATTAGTCAGTTTTCAAAGCGTTAAGTACAGATCCTTAAATGTAGTGTACATATATAGTTAGATAATTTCCGTGCTCGAGTGCATAAAGTTAGGCTATAGTGCAATAACTTTAATAGATTTTTTTTTGTATAATGGGAATGTACGAAAGAAATATAATATTTATTAATATATGGTCTATAGAGTGGTGTATTATACAAAGCAGTCGCAAGTTCTAGCTACGTTTTAATAATTTACAAAACATACATTAAAAAATTGAAATAATACGCAACATTGTGTCAACCACAAATGTGACATGAAATAAATTTTGCATATGCTATAGTTAAAGTATTTTCGCCTTAATTAATAAGAAATGTGTCGGAATTGCTTTGAAATTGTTGATTGATTGGACATTCTAATTTCTAGGCTCGTTTTCTCAAGATTTGTGTTGCGAAAAGTTCAAACAGTCAGATCAAGCACGTGCTTATCAATGCTGACCCATATAAATGTACTCCTATGAATTTGTTTTAATGCTCGATAAATGAAATCATCTTAACGGAGACTTAATACTAGCTGACGTGGGTATTTATAAGATACTACCAAATATCTTGCTTTAAAGGGGTCAAACAACATGACTTTTACATATGCATATTTTACCTTGAGGGAAGTTGTGTTGTTAAGAGAGTATAGCTGTAGGTTTGCTGTATTTTCCGATTAATTAGGGAAATAACCGAATTGCCAGAGAACAAAATACATAGTAGAAAAGGACTGAATTAGCAGTTGGTTCGACAGATATTTAACCGCAAGTTGGGTGCTGGTTAACAGTGGGAACAATCAGATAAGAATTTAAAGTTTAAAGGACTTGGATAAAACGAGCCTTTGATTTTTGATTTGATTTGAGAATCGATTCATGGCGTCAACATTTGCAGCTGCGAGACTAGAAATAATTTTCAATACGTTTGAAGCAGGAGCTGGCAGTAGAAAACCCTTAGCCTGCTATTTTGTTCATGGCATGTGACTTTAAGCCGATGCTCTAAAGTAGTGACTGCTCCAGTAAAATGCGCTCAAATCCCGAGGGTGGACCGTGCGTAAAATTATCCAGAATAATGTCCAGTATGGCGCCATTGCCCACTGCAAGGCATACACAGTAAGAAATTAATAATGGCAAAGCTGGAAACTAATGCGCCAGCAACTCACCGTAGATGACCGGAAACAGTGCCGAGCCGCGTACATTGCGAAAAGGCACTTCCAGATTTTTGCCATTGAAATAGAAATTCAATTCGACATGATCGAAGGCCACGCCCAGTATGTCGCCCTCGTCGGGATAGTCACGCTGCGGTGCACTGATCAAAGCATCCACCGGGCTCAGCTCGGGTGCCGTCTCTACGCCAGTGGTCATCAGCAGATCCTCCTGCAGATCCTCAATGGCGATCAGGCCCGCTGCGGCGGCAGCGCTATTGTTCAATATACCATTGGCAGTGGATGTGACCGCGGCGGCGGGTGTCTTGGCGGCCGCCGTTGGCTGTTTGCAGTTGGCCACAACGGGTCGGAACTCTTCGTCGTTGTGGCGTGTCGCATTGTCGGAGCACAGGCACCAGGATTCACGATCCCCGCCGCCCCACTTGCGTGTCAGATCCGCCTGACGCGTGGCCAAGCCAATTGACCAGCTGCCGCTCTGTTGGATCTTCACCTCGAAGTAGGATTTGGACTGCACCAGGGGCGCTGTGGCCAGTACACCGCCTGTGCCCGTTACACGCAGCTGATGCGATAGCAATATGACATCGGGGCCTGCCAAGCATTCGAATTACCTTAGCTTTAGTTCAAATATGTGGGAGTAAACTTACCCATATGTGCCGCATCCAGGTGCACTTCGGGCTCCCTGAGACGATGCGCAGCTGACGTTGGTTTTCGCAGCTGCCCCCCATTGAGGCATGTGCGCAGGCAGCAGAACATGTCACAAAGGGTTATGAATATATTTTAATTGCTATTTTATTATATTTGGGTCAGCTTGAATATTTTCCAGATGCAGTTTGTTTTTTCTTTTGTGTGCTTTAATCCGCTTCGTTTATTAACAGCTGTTTTGTTCTGTTTTCCATCCCTGGCAGTCGCTTTGCGCGCCGACGCCATCTTATGACGTCATTGCTGTGCAGCAGTGACTGCATCTAATTACAATAGATGTCGCCACAAAGCCATCTACAGTTGAAGTTCAGGAAATGGGTAATATTTCGAAGTAAACAGCAAATACAAATAATGATGGGTTAATTCAGTGAGTTAATCGGATATAATCTTCATAGTATAGTATTAAAAATTATGTTAAATAATTATGTCTTGTCGTGTACTTAAACGAACGATAAATCTCGATGTCACACCTCGTTTGAAGAATGTAGGAAATTTTATATCTACCTTATTGATAGACAGAACTCATTTGATAAAAACTTTCTTTTTATTTAATACAGTAGCGGGTGTACCCCTGCTGGCTCTTGGCACGTGCAAAATAATATTTCTCATAGATGTTTGGAAATGAGCTTGAGATCGGTCGATCGATAAACAACAAATTTTCATACAACCTTTTTCCGCCTATTTACCACTGTTGTGGGTGGAATTTCTCAAATCGCTCAAACACATATCCATTAAGTTTTTATACCCTGAACCCTTTCAAATGGGTACAAGTATATATTGTATTTGTGCAAAATCCAAATGTATGTAACCCTATAAAGTATATATATTCTTGATCAGCATCAATAGCCGAGTCGATCTAGCCATGGCCGTCTGTCTGTCCGTCCGTCCGTATGTATGAACGCAAGGATCTCAGAACCTATAAGAGCTAGAGACTTGAAATTTTAGATGTAGATGCTTTTAGCTCCCGCGCAGATCGAGTTTGCTTCCGATAATCGATAACTTCCTCCGATTCCAAGCAATCGATAAAAATCTATATCGATATCCTGTTTTTTTTGACAATTTTGGTAAATAATAAGAGCTTGAGTCACCAAACTTGACATATAGAGTCTAAAATAGAATATATATATATATATATTTGATGTTGGAAGAAGAGGGTTCAGGGTATCCCCTATTCGGGAGCTCCCGACTAGAACCTCTTACTTGTTAT
The DNA here is from genome assembly GCF_003285875.2 of Drosophila novamexicana. NCBI lineage: Eukaryota > Metazoa > Arthropoda > Insecta > Diptera > Drosophilidae > Drosophila > Drosophila novamexicana. The sequence goes on from NW_020824835.1 coordinate 1,883,926, forward strand.
GTATAGTTTTGAAAATATTTCCTGGACTCACTTAAAACATTACCAAAAATATCTTTAAAGAGCTCCTTTTACCGAGGAATCTATGATTTAGCGAAAAATGTGAACACGTCTCAAATGATTTTTCAAATGGATCCATGGAAATGAGTTTGAGCGCTAAACGTGACCCACCAAATCTTTGATCTCCATTTCAAGGAAAATGTGTGAAAAACTCCTCAAATGAATTTGAAGAAAGATCTTTGAAAATAAGTTTGAAGCCGATCGAATGGATGGTCAACAAAAAAGTTTCATACAATAGTTTTTCGCCATTTTTCCACACACGCGGGTTGAATTTCCCGAAATTACCCCGTCTTCACTATATAAGGTAACTACAACTTGATCACCGATCAGTCATTCCGTCAGTTAGGATAAACTGTTTTATATATAGAGGCACTACCAGAAAAATAATGCTAAAGCTTTTCCTATATATGAAGTTTATCCAGATTACGATATAGATTGGGGAAATAAAGTTTTATTAGGCATCATCGTCTCAGCTTTTAGTTACATTTTTCGTAGCGGGCTACCAATTGGCGATAAATATTGGATACGCGGGAGCTCTTGTGGCAAGCAGTGCCGCCGCCGCGATTGTGCTGCTCCTGCTGCCGGTTAATGTCGCCGATGCAAATCCAATCACCGCCACCGATGCGCCAGCGATGCAGCATAATGCCCGTCTCCTCGGAGACGGCCCACTTGGAGTGATCGCTGGTGGTCTTGAAATCTACTGCAAAATCGTTATTGGCAATGTCCTCAACGTTGTAGATCATGTTGGGCTTGTCGCAGCTGTCGGGCAAATTGCCAGCACCGTCGCGCCACGCCTCCACGAAAAGATTGACGCCCAGAGCAGGTGCCACAACATCGCTATAGAGCTCCACATTGGCACGCGGGCTTTTGCCAAAGAGTCGAAACTTTTTGCCGTCGAGTGTGCGCAGCTCCACTTCCTTCTGGTAGGGTGATTCGGTGCGCCACTGACGCTTTAGTGCCCGTTCCAGACTGGGAAACAGATCGCCGATTTTAAGCAAGGGATTGCGCTCATAGTAGAAGTGCGGCTCATTGAAGACGAGCAGCTCGCCCACCTTCTCAACGCCCTCAGCGTCAATTGTCATGCAGAGCAGACTTTGTCCGTAATTCTCGCCCGTGGTGGGATAACTGTAGTCCGGCACAGTGGGATATCTAGGGACCGAGTGCACCAGCCACATGCCCTTCGCGCCGTCCGTGGCAATCACACCCTTCGTATGGCCCCCATTGCTGGCGACGGTGCCATTCGGAAACTGATCATTGTAGGCGGCCAGTAGAACGCGATGCTCGTCCGCATAGAGCGGCTTCAGAGTCTGGGCTGGCATCGAGTTGGCATCGCTTATGCGTCGTCCCGACATCTGCCAGTTGTCGTAGTTCGTGCTGGTTACATACAGATAGCGCAATCCACTCACGTCCTGGCCGTGCGGTCTGTGACTAAAGTGCTTGGGCAGCTTGTAGATGTACCACCTGTAGGAGGTGCACAATAAGCAGGGGATCCATTGCCAGCTATATTTGTAGAGTGCCACTTACCAGTCCACGTCGTGGCCCTGCTCGTCCTTGCAGGACACCTTGTTGTCCGCCAGGCAGACCTGTAACGCGGCAGCTGCCCAAATCACCAGCAAACAAATGAAGCGCATTTTTAAACCGTCTCGTCCCAGAGTCCAAATTCTACTGATTGAATGTAGTTCATCAAGTACAACCATCGACTGGAGGTTGCCAGCACATTCTAGGTATATACACTCAGAAAAAAAAGACGGACCGAAATCGCCTTTAAATTTTGAAATTAATTTTGACAAAGGTTTTCTACATATTAGAAAGTTAATATCTTAAAACAATTTATATTTTTTTTAAAAAGCATGAAAATTATGTTTTAAAAATTTATAATTTTAAGAAACTTATTTCTTAAAATAAGTTCTTATTTGTACACTTTTTAATTCGTTGATTTTATTATTTATTTCTTTTTGAAAGAAACATTCGTTTAATTCAAATATAAAACTGATTTTAATTGGGTAATTCGCCGCAAGTTAGAGTAAAATATATTTTCATTAATATTTTGTTGCTATTTTTAATAATAAATAATTCAAAAAGAATAAATATATCATTCCATAATAATTAAGTCAACCATTTTTTTTGCGAGTGTAGAGGTGTTCCGTCTTTTTGCTTATGTGCCTTTTCCAAGTATAATCCACGCTATGCAGGCAACAGCCTGTGCCAGGTAGACAAACTTGTTTTATATAAGGGATTTCCCTCTTGACACAACAACCCTGTACAGTAGTTACTGGCATGGTAGCGACCCGTTTGGCTGAGCTCAATACTCAGCTTATCAGCTCAGAGCGCGAACCCGGGCCATAGCCGGCATCTGGATTTGCGTGCGGGGCGTAGTACCATTATCAATTCAGCGGGGTTTATGGAACTGAATTTCTGCTGACCCTTAACGGACGCCCCTGACGCCAGCGATAACAAGAACCAGCTCTTTAGATTTTTCGCAAGCAGAAAAACAATTTAATTATATTTCAAATTGAAATATTATATTTAATAGGGTAGTTTCTGTTTGATGCTGATGCGGGTGTAAATATTTTTTGATTATTAGTTTAAATAATAAATAAATACAACTCAATATCTCAATATATAAAACTGTTTGCCCTGATTGTTTGACGGACTGACTAATTGATCAACTGAGTAATAAACGCACAGCCCAAGCCATAAGAAGCTGAAATGTTCAAGTACAGTGAATCTTATTTAATGAAGGTGCACGCTTAGACTGCTTATTTGTAAAATTCCATCCGCAAGTGTGGAAAACACGCGAAAAAGTTTGTATGCAACTTTTTGTTTACCATCCGCTTGTTTGGTCTTAAACCCATTTTCCAAGATCTTTGTGAAAATATATTTGATACATTTGTCGCAAGGGTTTAGTTAGCGAAAGTTTACTTTTCGGTTTTAACATTCTCAAGGTTTTCAACTCTTGAACCTTTATTCAATAAACCTTAAATATACTTTCAAGTAGAGTTAGCGTTCAAGAATCTTCAGGCAGTCTTAAATTTCACAGACAGAAACAGGTTGAAAAACATAGATCTGAAGTGTTAAGCACTAAGCACCGGGGAATACCCGGTCACAGTAGAAACATTTAAGATCAGCTACTGCTCTGCCCGCTACTTAAAAACCCTTTAACTTCTTTTGCTTCCAGAAAAGAAAAGTCGAGCTCGCTTTTTTTTTTTTTTTTACAATTACACAAAACAATTGTTAAAGTTTTTATTCATTATTTGTATTACATATTATCTGTTGTTGCTGTTGTTGTTGCTACTGCTGCAGTTTGCGCTGCGACTGTCGCCGTGTGCCGGGACCCTGGTTTCTTCATTTGTTTTTGTTTATTTTTTGTCAGGCAGGGTCTTTGTGCACCGCTTTGATGGTTTGGGAGGGGAAATATTATCAAATTGTATAATTTGTGTTGAATTTTTTTTTTGTTTTTTTTTTTGCTGTTTATTAATAATTTGTAGTACAATAATCTGATTCTGATAATACGATAATGTCATTAAAATAAATTGCGTTTAAACCTTATCGCTGGTTGCTGTTTATTGTTTTCACGTAAATGATGTGAAAATGTTCACGATCTGTTCTGCAATTCGTTAAATATTTTGTTTTCTTTCAGCCAAACCGCACTCTGTTCTGCCAATCTTGACCTTTGGCCTGTCTATTGCCTTAACGCTCGATTTGCTATTTCTTTGGTTTTATCGTATGCAACAACACACACATTTAAACTCACAATACAATATTTTCGCTAAATATTTATGTAATTTTTTTTTGTTTTTTTGTAATGTTGTTTTGTAAATTTTTTTGTTTTTAGTTTACTTTTAATATAGTAGTTAATAATTTATTAATATATTGTATGCTTTTTTTTATTAACTTTCTTTTTTGTTTACTTTGAAATATATATAAAGAACAAGGCTGATATTCATATTTGTTTTTGTTTTGTTACTGTTCATGTAAGTTTATAATAATAATATTTAGCTAATTTTTGCCTTAGCTTGCGCTTTTTTGTATATTTAGTTTTCATTTTGTTGTTAGATACTTTTCCTTATTTGTTGAAAATCATTAAATTTTTACAATACTAGCAAAAGGGTTTTATTTATTTATTTTGTAATGCCTTTCTTTTTCTTTTCTATTGCTAAAATGTGAAATGTTTTGCAAAAAAGTCAAATAAATGAGCCTCAAAATAGACAAATATTTGCCATTTGTTGTAGTTAATATTATATTGAATTATATTTATATATATTTTTTTTATATTGATAAAAGTTGAATAATATGCAATTAAAAATTGCATTCTCTTTATAGATGAATCCATTATTAATATAATTGTTGCTTCTTTTTGTTTTATAATTTCAAAATTGCTGCGCATAATTTGTTGCTGCTTTATATATATATATATATATATATATATATATATATATGTATATATATATAGATATAATATTATATATGTATGCACATATATAGTTTTTTATATCGGGCACGAGTTTGATATGTTTTCAATTAATTTTTAATGTTTCTCATTTCACTTGTTGTTGCTGCTGTTGCTTTTCTTCGTTTTCTTTTTCTTGATATTTTTCATTGATATTTTAAATATTCAATATCAATTTGTTCTACTTAATATAAATATGTAAATGTGTCTTCGTGTATATGTGTGTGTATATTTGTATATGTATATATATACGCGTATGCTTGTATATTTATGCCTGTATATAGTATGTGTATATAATGCAACTGCCAGGCGAGTCCATCGCAGTTGGAAATGTTATTAACAACTGTACAGCATGCCATATATTTTTATATTTGCTTGAATGCCTCCTATTATGTTTCATTTTGATAATCATATCATATGTTTCCCAGTTACTTAAGCTAATATTCAGGGTTTTAAACGTAATATATGTCAATGCATTTTTTTATTTGTTGTATATTATGAATTTTTTCTTGTTGCAAACATTTTCTCTAATTTAAAATTCGTTTCTTTAAGGTTTCTGCGCATCTGCTAGATGATGTTTAAATTAAAAAGAAAAATCCAAATAAATTTGTGTAAAGTGATTTGAAAAGTAAAACAAATGTTAGTTGAATGTTTTTGTTTGTTTAACGAACATAATGAATTTATTAAGCATAATTAATACCGTCAATTAAAAAAGGCTAAGTAAACGCTACATATAAAAACGCAAGTTTGGAAAAATAATGTATGTATATATGTATGTATGTATATATAGTATAGTATATAAATGGTATACAATACAGTACTTAGGCATTAGTATGGTTATAAAACAAATCATTTAATGCACGTTTTTAGTTATCTTTTAGGCAGGCAAACAAAAGGCAATTGGAAACCGAATCGGAGATATGTATACGATTAAATATAGTTAAAAGAGCAGTTTCGCCATAATATATAAACATTTTCGAGATGCACGAAAAATAAAGTACAAATACTTAGCTAAAAGCTAATACAATAATAAATACAATAAAATACAAATTTTCTTTGCTATTACTGTTGCCTTTACTGGCTTTTATGCCATTACTTGGTATATGCATTTACATATGTATGTAGTATGTAATCTATTACTAATTGCCCTTCTATAGATGCACAAAACTCATGTTCTTCTCACGTCTGTGTTTTATTCAGCGACTCTTTTTTTGTTTTTGTTTTTGTTTTTTTTTTTTTTTTTTGGTAACTGCTTTCTTTTTTTACGCTTACATTGTCAAAAAATGTTTAAAAACCACATCAAAACATATCGCTTATCAATTTTTTGTAAAAGTTTTTTGTTCTTTTTTTACTTTGCATCTACTATCTGGTAAATCTTTCATCTTGCTGATATGTATCCGTTGTAGTTGCGTGTAGTATTATATATATATATATATATATATATATATAATTTTTGTTTGTTTGTTTCAAAAATGTATTTATATATTCATATAATGTTCCCATAATTCATATTGTTTAGTTTAGTTTTTTAGTTTTAGTTTTAGTTTTACATTTACAAACTAATTTCATGATGCATTAGATATTCCTGTTCAAAAGTGTTTCATTCACACTTTCTAAACTGTTTTACTCAATTTTGTTTTTTATTTATATTTTTATTATTTTTTTCCTGATGAGAATGTAGTTAGGAGAATGTCTTGAAATAAGAGCCTGAAGGTAGCTAATGTTGCAACTGCTTTTGTCTTCAACATTTGTTTTTCTATTCTTTTTGGTTATAGATACATGAGAAGTTGTCGATGATCTATGCTAGATGAGAACATGTTTTGCTTGGCTGTTTCTTTTAATCTGATGCAGGCGTGTTGGTTGCCACACGAGCACACACACGCACACACGCAGCGTCTTAGACAAGTCATTAAGAACGCGTTTCCATTGCTTTTCTTTGCTAAAATGCTTGCATACTTCGAGGCGTCAAGCCTGAAAAGTTTTCTTATTCCTTAACATTAAAAATTAATTTCGAAAATATTTGTATTAGGCATAGCTTCTATTCCTTTTGTTTTCCTTTTTTTGGTAACCTTTATATTTTTAGTTTAAATAATTATGTATTTATACGCTTAGTTGTAGTTGTAAATATTTTGCTTCATAATTAATTTTGTTGGTTTTTGTTTGTTTTTGTTCTTTAATTTCGTTAAAGGCGCAATTTTATGATATGCATTAGTATTAATATAATTAAACTTGTTCACTTATAACTAGATCATCCTAAGTGTGTGTACGTGTGTGTGTGTAGTAGTGAATTGGTGTATATCTGTCGGTTTCTTTACAGACCAATGAATAGATTTTGGTTATCAATAGCATGTATTTTCAAACAGATGATGTACCAAAACGCCCGAATATAATGATCATTATTATGATGGTGATAACAATGCTAATGGCGATGATTATAATGATAGGCAAGAGTAAGCAAGAAATGTAATTGGACGGAGTATGCTTTTACATTTGACTAAAGTCAATTGAAATTTTAAATATGAAATAAAGTGTTGAAAGTAGACAAAATGAGAAGTCGAAACTGTAACATTCAACATTATTATTATTATTATTTTTTTTTATATATGCGCTGGACATCCATTACCAATAATGCCAATTTTAATTGCCATAACATATTTTTCATATTTTTTTGTTTTCTTTTTTTTTTTGCTTTAACAAATGTTTCAAATATGCCTTTGGTATGTCTAGTTGTTTTAATCGTAACTAAGTAAATTAAATATAATAGATTTATATTGTTATTTTATGTTATTATTGAATTATTTTGATGTTGGTTTGTTTAACAAATGTGGGGAATGGTTAACGTAATTCGGGTTTATGTTATTTAGTAAGGACAACTTTGGTAAATATAAAATTTAATTTAAAATGTAAATTTTAAATAATATACGTGTATGCCTATAATTTAAACAATGCTGAGAAACTGCAACGGCTGCCATATCATATCATATGAATGATAATTGTCTTGTTTTTTTCTTTTCTTTCAAAATTTAGAGCTTGCCGTTTTTTTAATTAGCTACTTAAAAGCCTATGTCTTGCCTTTTCTTTTGGTTGTTTTTGTTGTTGTTGTTGTTGTTGCTGTTGCTGTTGTTGGTGTTGGTGTTGGTGTTGTTGATGGTTGCCTAATAGTTGTTTTAGCTTTTAACAACTACATTGCTTTAGCATAAGTGTACTTGTAGTTGTTTCATTTAGTTACAATAGATGTAAGTAGTTCCATAATTATTGCTACTGCTGCTACGTAAGATGATATGTTACTGATTTTGCAATCGTAAAGTACGAGTGCTCGTCGTTCCCGTAATCAAAAGTTGTTTGTGTTGGTTGTTAGGTTGTTGTTGCCTTTGTTTCTGCCTGTAGTTACCCCGCTGTCTCTGGTTCGTTGGTTTTTGTTTTTGTTGTTTTTTTAGCAAGAAATGTGTGTGTTGATTGTTCTAGCATTTTTCTGAAATTGAGTTAGGAATGTTTTTGTTTGTTGGATTATCAACAATACAAGCTTATCAATTTTCTAGTCTTTATGCGGTTGAGAGAGCTTTTGCAGAAATTTCAGTTTCTTCATTTTTTGCTTGTTTGTTTTGGGCGGAAAGTGTGTCGAGAGTGTCTGAATCTAATTATACCAGCTGTAGTGCCAGATCCAGCTACAGTTCCTGGTTCCCCTATCTGGTTAGCTAGTTAAAATATATATATATATTTATATATGAATGTAAGTATGTATGTATGTATACTAGAGTCTTAACAGCGCATTTCAATCCCAATGCCGTGTCGAATTCACAATTTGAATGTACGTTTTTATAACAAATAAATTTCGAAACCAGCTTTCAGTTTTTCTCAATATAGATTTTACATTTGATGACACCGACAAGTTCTCGTTGTTAAATGTTTTATGTGTGTATGTGTGGGGTTTTTGTTCTGTTTTTTTTTTTTCATTAGCTTTCATTATCTTTAAATAACACATCAAAACTGTATTACTAAATACAAGATATTACTTTAATGCATATACACACATATACAGATGATTTTGTTTTTGGTTTTTCGTAATTCTTTAACGTTTTGTTTGTCTTTTAATAATTCTAGAAAGAGAGCTATTTAAAGGGCACATTCGGTTAAGCTATAATTATGTTTTCTTTTTTTATTATTATTCAATTTTATATGTACTTTTGTTTTCTCTTTTTTTTATGTTATTCCCTTAACACTGTTATTATGCTTTAAAAATGTCTTTAATGAATGGATAAAGGTTGTTAAGAAAAAAACAGATCAAATTCTTGCAATGTTTCAATTCCATTTCATGAATATGGTCGAAAATGAAAGGGTAAATGAAGATAAAACAGTGTGAGTTTAGGCTAGATCTAATTCGTAAACAAAGGCTAAATGGAAATTATCGGAACAACCATAGTTAAAAATGGTTCAAAAATCTTTAGCAGCTCTTATAGACATATATATGTAAATATATATATTAATACACATATGTATATATCTATTGGGGCATATCAACTGTCTAGTTAAGTTCTCTCAATCTAATCTGATCTATTTTTTGTTGTATATTTTACTACAAGATTTCCCTTTGCTGGTTTTTGTTTTTCTTGTTAAGCTTTTTTGTTTTGTTTTGTCTTTTTTGTTTTGTTTTTGGTACCTACAATTTTCGCTCAACATTTCATCGGCCTGTCAAAAATTTCACTAAACTGGGTTAGGCTTTCCATATAAATTAATATATATATATATATATATATATATAAATATATATATTTATTTTTTTTTTTTGAATTTTTTAAAGTTTTTTTTTATATGCTACAACTAAAGTTTTGCCTCCTTTGCATGAATCCGTCACATGCGGAGCTTCACTGCTCTGTGCTGGGCGGAGGGGGATCCGCTCAAACTCAAAATGTACGCCTGTCGTCCCGTGCCACTGCACCACGGCACCACTTAGGCGGCGATGTGTGTAGCCGCTGGCAACACATACGAGTAGATATGGTGGTGGTGTTGTTGTTGTTGTTGTTGTTGCTGCTGCTGCTGCATCTGCAGATGGTGGTGTTGCTGCTGATGATGGTATTGGGGCAGCGGCGTTAGTGGTGCATTAGCACTGCCGGGTCAGGTCGCTGTTGGCGTCATCAAGAACTGCTGCTGTTGATGATGGTGGTGCTGAAGATGATGGTGATGATGATGATGCGGCGGCTGGTGGCTCTGATGGTAATGCTGATGATGCGTCTGCGGCTGGTGGTGTGCCTGCTGCTGCTGTTGTTGTTGTTGTTGCTGTTGATGCTGCTGTTGTTGTTGCTGTTGCTGTTGCTGCATTTCACGCTCTAGTTTCTTAGCGAGCAAATCATGCCTTGATTCCATACCCGCTCCTCTGCAAGTAGTTGGTAGAACAGTTGATGTTGTAAATGGCTGTCAGTTGAGTTTGACACTGGTCTCATTAATGGGCTAGTGGTGCACTTGTGATTTGGTTAGTTCTTAAAGCATTACTCTTTAAATGGACTCGACATGCACTACTGTGTGGCTGTGCGTGCGTCTGTGTGTGTGGGTGGCTTATGCTCTTGGACTGATTCCCCTGGGCATACCCCAAACGTACCCACACAATCAGCACACACACACACACACATACAAACATAACCTTAAGCTACCATTTTATGGCTGAACCGCCATAAGAATCATGTTTTATGTGTTAGCAGCATGCAAAACAAAAAATTCGACCAACAACTTGAAGCAGCACCCCCTTTCAAAAACGACCGCCCAGCCGAACACCCGCCTGCCCACTAAACGCAAGTGCGCAAATTACGCCCGACGGCTGCTCCGAAACTTTTTACGACGGCACGGCTGAGCATTCATTACTGTGCCCGTAACAGAAAAGCAACCCCTCTTGCTTGCCCCCTTGCCGAAAATTCTCACAGCTTGTAAACGATTTAAATTGATTTTGAACAAGCAATCAACTAACAAACAGCACACATACTAAAAATTAAGCACGAAAATTTATTTCCAGAAAGTTTTTACAACCAAGTGAAAACTTCATTGCAAATAAAACTGAAGAAACCAATAAAATAGTATTTAATTTTATATTTTAAAATGATCTAAGTCTTTCTTATCACCTTTGACAGGAGATGTATTTAATTGCGTGTCTTCAAAGTAGATAATATATAAACTAGGAAACAAATTTGAGATGTGATCCCCTTGCTGAGTTTCATTTCCGTTATTAAGCCGCATGTCTTCCATGGTCACTTTTAGTTTTGTCTATATTTAGTCGAGCTCAAACAACATTCATGTACAAATAAGTATTCACTGTGTTCATTTCATTCATCATCTCGTGCCCATTACAACTCATATTACTCATATGTCTTCCATGGTCATTTTAACTGTTGTCTTTATATAGCCAAGGTCGGTTAATCATCATGTACAGCTAAATAATATATTTTATAATGTTTTCCAATATAGTATATAATTATCAGCATCTCCCGCTCCGTTCCCATTAAAAATTCATAATCCCTTCATGGTCATATTAATTGTAATCCAACATATCTAGGTTCCTTTATAGAACAGTCTCTCTCTGTGAAGACATTAACATACTCTCCATTTTATTTGCAGCTCGAACTGTACTCAATTTGCTTTGTTACCGTGTCACACTTAAATGGCCAAGTTCGCTGTCAAAAGAGTATTCCCCTGCCTACAGATACACGCTCACTCCAATCGTCAGCAAAAGTCATGCCCCTAAGTGAGTATATTTATATATTTAAATAAAATATCGATAGCTATAAGAACTGAATAAGTCTTGCGTTTAAGCTCATAAAGGAAACCTTGAGTTCGTTTACCTTCTTGCGATTTTTCGTTTATCGTACTTATTTTTCCAAAACCACCCGAACTACTGTCCTTAAAACTACTAGCGGGTCGGCACTTGTCTGTGGGCGTGGCACGCGTATATTTTGCATTTTTTATAAAGTTAGCTTTTGGCTCTGTGTTTATTGTTTGTAGTTGTTGCTGGCGTGATCACGAAAATTGAAAAAATAAATTTATGTGGTCTTTTAGCATTTATAATACGTGCGGCGGCACACACATACATACATGTTTTTGTGTGAGGGTGAGAGTTTTTTAAGCTGGAGGTGAAAAATTGTGCTGTGCGGCTAAGCGGAAGCTGGCATTTAAAACTAGCGGACGTCTAAAGCTCGAGACTCGCAGCGAACCGAGGCCAGATTAAAATCTGCACAAGTGTGTGTATAAGTGTGTTATGTGTGTGTGTAGAGTAAAGTCAAGTGCAATAAGGCGGCCATAAATTGTCGTGTGTGTGTGTGTGTGTGTGTGTGTGTGTGTGTGTGTATGTGTGTGTGGATGTGTGTATGGGTGTGTGTGTGGTCGGGGGTTCAGTCTGGCCCCATTTGTTGGTTATAATTTGTATTTAAATGCCTGCCTGGTAGCAATTTTTGCTGCTGCTGCTGTTGCTGTGGTGCTGTTGCTGCTGCTGTTGTTGTTGTTGTTGTTGCTGCTGCTGCTGCTGCTGTCATGCAAAGTAAACGAGCCGAGCTAAACAATAACAGTTTGCAATTTCATAAATAGTTAATGAGTTGCTTTTTCGGGCTTCATTTTATAGTGTATATATATAGCGTGCATACAATTTACTTGGATGATACATGTGCTTGTGTTAAGCTGGAAGGTTGTGAATTATGAGACAAACCCTTTGTGTGGGAGTTGTTGCGTTAACTATTTATAAAGCTAAGAGGGTATAAAAACAGGTTTAGGAATTGCTGAGCGATAGTTAAGTGTGCGCATGTCTGTGTGTGTGTGTGTGTGTGTGTGTGTGTGTGTGTGTGTGTGTGTGCGAAAGCGTGAGTGTTAGTTTGAGTCGGTTTAAGCTAGAACGGGCAACAACAAATTACTTTTACTTTTACTTTTACTTTTAGATATACTTTTACTTTTACTTTTACTGTTCATTGATTGTTTTTTATTTTATCATATACATACGTCTCTAAAGAGATGATTTTGGTGGTGCTGATTTGGATGAAGTTGGTGGTGCTGTAGTGAGTTAACAACAACGCTAGTGGTGCTGGTGTTGGTGCAACCTGCGGTCGCCTGTAGTTGCTGCAGTTGCTGTTGTTGTTGCTGTTGCTGTAGTTGAAATTGTTGCTGATGCTGCTGCTGTTGGTGATGCTGATGAAGTTGTTGCTGCTGTTGCTGCTGCTGCTGCTGCTGTTGTGCTGTTGGTGCATTTGGTTGTGCTGCTGGTGCTGTGGTGCTGTTTGTTGGTGCAGTGACGAGCATATTGGTGTTGGTAACATGCCCCAAATGCGGCGGTGGCGGTGGCACCTTTAAGCCGCCATTCAATAAAAAAAGTTGTTGATGTGCTGTTACTGCGGCTGCTGCTGCTGCGCCTGCTGCTGCCGTTGCTGTCTTGCTGCTATTCATGAGCGATATCTCGTTAAGCATCTTCGTCTTAGCATACTCGATGCGTATGGAGCCACGGTCCGAGCTGAGCAAATACTTGCCCTGCAGCTGCTGCATGGCCTGAGCAGCGCTTGTTGCATCGCTGAACTCAATAAAAGCGACCGGATGTTGTTGTTGTTGTTGGCCAGAGTTGCTGTTGCTGCTGCTGGTGTTGGTATTGCAGTTTGTAGCTGCTGTCGTAGGCAATTGGTTGACAGTTGCAGTGTAGGAAGTTGAAGTTGGTGTTGGAGAAGTCAGAGTTGAAGACAAAGTTGGAGGCATAGAAGATGTGATATTGTGCGTACCTTTTGTGTGCATTCGTAGGCGACAAAAGCCAGGCATACTGTGCATATTGATAACATATTTGGTTTGCATATATACGATATACGATATACGATATATATAGATATATAGGTATATGAGTAGTCGGTTATCGATATTTCATGTACAATACAAGTGTTGGGCAACAAACGACAAACCAAAGAAAGAACGCATTAAAATTTATTGATTAGTCTTTGCAATTAGTTAGAATTTCAAGAAAAATTGTGGTGCATTTTTTGTTGGTGGTTATTGGTTGTGGTGGTGGTGGTTTAGTGTTACTAATATTTTAATTTTTTTTTTTTTTAGTGGGTGGCTGCTGTGGTCAACAGTGGTGCAGTTTTCGCTCAACAACTCAAACTTTGTAACGTGTTTACGTGTGTGTGAGTGAATCTTATTTTGTTATTGGTTATCCTTTAGCTTATACCGCTAATAGTTCTATTATTAAATCATAGTTCAAGCCATTCATTTACCTAGAGAAAACCTCCTTGAGCTCGTGCTCGGACACAAACTGGCCCAGATTGGCCACAAACAGCGTGGAGCAGGGCGCATTCGCGGCTATCTGTGGATTGGCCGGGTGTGCGGCGTTATTCGTGGAGCCGGCGGGGCTAGCCAGCGCGGGACTGGATAAAAAATGATGATGCGATGCGGCAGCAGCAGCGGCGGCGGCGGCAGCAGCTGCAGCTGCTGCATTACCCGCAGCGCCTTGAGGCGCCGCAGCAGCAGCTGCACCTCCACCACCGCCGGCAGCGGCAGCAGCGACCATGTGCGCCATGGCCGCCTGCTGGCTGGGATGTAAAGCGGTAGCAGTTGTCTGATGATGTGGCATTGCCATTTGAGTCTGCAACATGGAACAGTGGGCAACAAGCGAGCAATTAATACTGTGATTGACTGTGGTTTAGCTGCTCTTCTGTACTCACTTGATGCATAGGCTGCTCCATTACTTTGTCTGTATTTAGTCAGAGATAGGAGCGGACGGGCACCTGCGGATGCAGTGCCGGATGCACGAGTGTTGCATGCTGCAGTGCAGCGGCGCCGGGCAGCTCAGCGGCGGCGGCGGCCGAATACGCTAACGGATGATGCCATAGCTCGGGTCCGCCCGGAAAGAACGGCCCGCCCAGATCTAAGAGAAAAGGGAGTAGAAATCAAGAGATAGAGAGAGAGAGAGAGAGAGAAAGAGAGAAACGAGAAATCAGTTCAGCGCCAATTTTTTGTGTTTAGTTTTTGTTAGAATCATTTTTTGTTCTTGTTGGTTTTTGTTTTTTTTTTACCTATTTTTTGTGAGTGACCAACAAAAAGTTTACTTTACAAAATGAAAATCGACAACAAAAAAATGTATATAATCTTTCGAGTTCGTTACCTAAGTCTTTTGTTTTGCTGTCGGCTGTCGGCGATGGAAACCAATGGAATTTAAATATTTTGTCGAACATAAGAAACGTAATAAATATTTTAAATATCGTAAATGTGTCTTAAGAAGGCTTGAACATATTCTTAGAGATATTTCTGGGCTTGAAAACTTGCAAGCAAATTTCTTTTAAATTTGAGAATTCGGTACGCTATTTTTCTTTTGACTGAGCTTTTTGTGAAGTATCTCACGGATTGTGTGTGGCTGCGTGTGTGAGTGTGCGTGTTTGTGTGTGTGTGTTTTTAGTGGTGTGTAATTCAAACAAAGTGTTACAGTGATCAAAGTGCGTTACATAATATCATAGTTGTTGTTTTTGTTGTTGTAGTTCTTGTTGTAGTTGTTGAGGTGTTGCTGTCACCTATGTAAATATTTATAGCGAAATTTAGTTCGGGCGTACGCTAATAGATAACATTTGATATATATAGCAATATATTCGATTCTTATATATGTATGTATAATATTATAGAGTGTGCACTTGAAGCAAATTTCAACTGTTCAATTGTTGGATTTTGTTGTTGTTATATGTATGTATGTGTGTGTGTACGTGTCGAGATAATTAGGAAGTGCACTGCGTACGCTTTAAAGTACGCCTTCGGTTCGTTAGCTCGAAGAAGTATTTGTGTTTTTTTTTTTTTTGTTATTAACTATTAACTACATACATAAACCAAAAGAATAGATTAACCAAAAGAAAAAAGAAAGAAAACTAGCAGTTGCTGAGTTGAGATTTTCCTTTTCTTTTTTTTTTTAATTTTTCAATTTTTTTTTTTACTTACGTCCAGTGAGTGGGTGCATCAATGCAGGATGTGAGGCTGTTGTCGCTGTATTGGGCTGTGGTTTGGGTTTGCTCACTTTCGTGTTACTCTTGGCGAATTCCAAGCGAATTGTTTGGGGCATATCGGGATCGAAGCGTACACCCTGCTGTAAATGATCAGATCAAAATACAGCGGTTTGAATTTTTTTTACATTTTTTACTCTTGCAAGAATAATAAAAGTGTTTTTGGATTGAATTTCTTTACTTTTATTTTGGTTTTTATTCAACACTTTTCGTACTTTTTTAATTTCTATTATATAATTCTTTAAATTGCAACAATTCGCCAAAAATAAGTTTGAATGTCGCATAACTAGTGTTAAAAGAGATATGGAGTTGACAGCGAGCGAGAAGAATTTGCGCTCTCTTAACTTGTTCCCTTTGTCTTTTGATTGGGGACATAAAAACCAACTTGGCTCTTGGGCGGTGCTTACAAAACGCTGAACTGCTGCTTTGAGTGTTGCCTTTGTGTGGCTGCTCTTTTTAGAATGGGTTAGGGGCCAATTGAGTATGTGTGTGTGGTTGTATGTGTGTGTGGTTTTATCTCTTGTGATATGCAGAGAAATCAAAAGCAGGAGATGAGTACAGCAACTGCATAGGAAGAGCACCTATGAGTGGAACGTTGGGGGAAGCGTCATTCAGGAAATTCAGTGCCAACAGGTGCTGCCTATTGAGTAGAGGGGGGTGGCATTGACATGCACCAGCCAAATATATTGTGGGCTAGAAATATTATTTTTATATATATTTTTTTAAAGGTTCTTGTTTTTGGTGCTTCATTGCCTCATTGCAGTTGCTAGTATACATATGAGAGAGTGTAGTGTGTATATGTGTGTGATGGTGTGACAGAGAGAGAGAGAGAGAGAGAGAGAGAGAGAGCGAGAGATTGAGAGGGAGAGAGAGAGAGATGTTTTCTGAGATTGAGATGCAATACCAAAAATAATAAGATAGAAAAATCAAGTAAGGAAAGACTTAAATGTAAATGCGGTGAGGGATCTTTCAAAATGCAAGCACGTGTGAAAAGTACATCTTGCTGTTGTTGTTGTTGTTTTTGTTTTTGTTGTTACTGTGGATTGATTGAGATACGATTGTTGTTGTTGAGGGCCTTACGGTTCTTAACGCTCAGTGTAAGCCAGGCAATAATATAAGTACAAGTTTTGGTTTTCTGTGCTTTACAATCTAAGTGTAAACGTTTTTGGAACGCCGAAAAGTTTGTATATTTATTGCCGTTTGGGAAGGTCTTTTTATTTTGCAGACGTTGCTAAGAATTTTTGGTGTTGATCGATTATTTTATATATATATATGTATATAGTTAGGGAAAATATTAGGTAATATAAATATATATAGTCGTAGGCAAATTTGCCATTATATGTTACCTGCAGATCTTGTTTGGCTGCCTCGGCACCGGCTCTTGTATGGAATGTTACGAAACCAACGGGCTGTGGTTGAAGATGAAGGATTTAATATATAAACAACTTACTTCTCTATATTTTTTGTGTATCATTTACTTACCGATGCTGTTTTGCCATTTTTGCTAGTTACTTTTAGTAGAGATCCTTCATAGCCCTGTTAGAAAAAGTTGGGAATGTTTTTTGATTTTATAATTGATACTTGAAAAACATAGATATATGTTTTAATAGGCTCACATACATTTTGATTTCTTATACTATACTAGTTTACTACCTAGCAGTTCTTTCTATTTCAATATAAAAACTTTTATAGTAATGAAAAATTTGTAGCAAACATTATTAAATTGTTAAAATAGAAATTAAAATATAGAAAGGAAATAAAAAAAATTCAAAAATATTAAGTTTAGGAAATTCAAATATCTATATTAATTTATTGAAATTGATTTACTTTTTTTAATTATTATTTATAAAATAATCCTAACGATACATCATAACACGTTAACAGCTTGAAGAACTAACAATAGAAATTGGCTACCCTCAAGTGTTTTGCTCTACGTATCTTTGAATCCAATTAAGGTATATAAATGTGGCCGTCGCTTAGAAAGTTTTTCTTACGGATTACTCACCTCATATGCTCTGAAAAGCAAATATAGCTCACGTGGCTTGGCATCCATGGGCAAGCCACTGACGAAAAGTGTGCGCACCTGCAAGAGACAAGAGAGAAAGAGGATAAGTGTGAAGAGATACAGTTAACAAATCTATATAATGATTTTTTTCAGTTTTTTGAGAGAAACCAATTTCCTATGATTGCGTAATTAAGTTAATGCTGTCACGTCGCATGAGAGGATACAAAAACGGACCAAAAACCTCCGGCCTCCATTTCAATGTGTCAAATATTTAAATTTCGCTGCCGCCCCAAGCCAAAAAGTTCATGTCACGCACACACACCCAAATACATATGCAAACCAGCTTGCATGTGTGTGCGGGTGTATATGTGTCCGTGTGTGTGTGTCATTGTATAGTGATAATGAAAGCAAATGGAATAAGCGCCATAAACGCTGAATTCATTAAGGCAACGACGTGACGCGCAGGAATAGCAGATGTGCTAGGGAGAGAGGGGTGAGCGAGAGTAAAGGGGCCTTGTGTGGTGGGGGAGGGGGTGGACTAATGAGCCTTGTCGCACTTTTTTCGTCCCTTTTTATTTTTAACACCTAGGCAAGCAGATTGTAAAGGGACGAGCTGTGCAAGCTGTGAGCTGTTTTGGTTAGCTTTCCTTTTTTTCCTTTTTTTTTATACCCGCACTGGAAATTTAGAGAAAGCTCCATAAAAAGCTTTGTGTGGTTTAGGGTAAAGCAGTTAAAATTTGTTTAAATATAGGTGTACGACACAGTTAGAGGCTGACCCTGGAATTACCTTTTTATTTTGTAATTAAATGATCTTTTAATGTTGAACTTTAGAGTCAAAGGGTTAAATTTAATGACTAAAAACTAAATTGGACACAATATAAAATTATTATCGTATATATATATAACCATATTTAATAATAGTTTTCCAACTATTATTGCCAAAGTTGGAAAACTATTATTAAATATAGTTATACTTAATTGACATAATATATTAAAATATTATATTAAATTTATTTTTAGTGTTAATTTCATGTACATTAAAATATAATGTAGCAATTTTTGATATTATGTTCTAGGAAAAATATTTATTGCGTTCAATAAAAATTATATTCAATTGAAAAAAATGTTTAAATGGAACAGTTTAATTTGGTGAGTGAATTGACTATTTAATAATAAATAAAAAAAGCCTTAAAAATATTAAGCCAAATTGAAAAATGTTGGATCTAGAACCAACGAATGAACTTTATCTTTAAACATTGGGTATGAATATATTGCGAACAGTTTTAGTCTGAACTCCCTCGTCTCCAGAGACTGACAGATGTTGTGTGTATGTGTGTTATTCTGTTTTAAAATTGAAACGTGTTCTATCGTTAAATCTTGCATGTTAGCCGGCTGCCAGAGCAGGTGTATAGAAATAGCTAAGCTTGTACATGTAGCACATTAATAGTCCTAGTAGTCAAAGCTGCTGCAGTTGCGGACTTAAAATTGTCCAACCGCAATTTACAAATTAATTAACCCACTCAAAGGCTGGGCAGCACAATGAAAAACAATAAAAAAGGCAAGAAAATGAAGTGAAATCCTTTGACGTTGTTGGCGCTGCCAAGCTGCCAAAAAGGATCTGCAAACGTCACGCTCAGTTAAATAGCAATTAAAATTAATTTTTGCGCAGTCTGTGGCTGCAAGTTTCCCGCTTCTCCTGCAATTGCGGGTCCGCTAATTGGACGGGTAATGAGCTGAGCCCGTACCCTGTCCGATGGATGAGTCGCGACCAAAAATAAAAAACAATAAAGGATAAGAGAATAGACCTAAAAAGTTGCAGCAAACTGAGCCAACTAATTAGAAAGCAGTGGCTGCCCACTGAAATTTAATTGCGGTTACAATTTCTGTTGCAAATGGCATTGAAATGCAATTATAATATCTTTGGTGTGTGTGCGTGTGTGTGCTACAGCTCAAGCTGGTGGCATGTCCCGCTGCACAAATATGCCAAGAGCAAACAACAGGCTAGGGAGACGCCCAGAGAAGAAATGGAACTCTGCTAGACATTCAGTTGCATTGCCAACCACAAAAGTCAGTTAGCCAGAGCCAAATCAGCCATAGACGTGGCTACATGTAAGTTGGCTGTATAAGCCCTCCCGTCCTTCTCTTTCTCTCTCATACACTATATCTCTGCATCTTGTTGTCGTATGTTTGTCTTGTGTGTATTTTGGCCACTGCGGATGCACATTAAACATTTTGGCAAACACATCCAGCGCAGTAACCAGTTCCCAGTTCCCATTTGCCAGCTCCTAAATGCTATCCCTAAGAACCATTTGCCCAGGCCAGTGGCCGCTCTTTTATATGGCACATATGTTGGCAACTATATATTGCAATTGAGGTTGTGTGGGTGTTTCGGGTTTGTTTCCAGCTTACGTTGCCAAAATCCATTTAAATACAGTAAATGTCATGAAGTTGCAGTTATATGTGGAAGTTGTAAGTGTTGCTGGTCAACCTTGCAACTTAGTTGCCTGCGCTTGGCAATGATTTTGATACTCCAACCCTTACCTCTCGTGCCTGTTTGTTTTTGTGGCTGTGTAGCTGCTGTTGGCTCTGCTGCTGCTGCTGCTGCGGTTGCTATTATTGCCAAGAAGTTGGCAGTTGCTTTGGGCTCGCCACCCACACCTCACTCGCATTGCGTTTAGCCACAATGGCTTGCTTTGGTTCTGTTTCAGAGTCAGTTTATGTTCTGGTTGTATTACAATTCTTGTTTGTAATTAGGCGCTTCATTTCAGCAGACTTGTAGTTAAAAGTTTCTTACGCATACTTAATATCAAATTGCACATATGCAAATATCACGCATACGCAATGTTGCTGTATTGACTTTCCGGTCGAAAATCAACTGACCAAACAGCTAGTTGTTGGCCTTGTCTTGTCTTTTGGCCTATTGTAAATCACTCAGTAGTCAAGTGTTGACTTACAATAATTAAGCGTGACACACACACACACACACGCATGCACGCACACACACCCAAATATAAACTGTTTATAAAGCGATCATAATCGCCGAGTCGATGTTGTGGGCTTGCCCCGGCTGAGTCTTGGTATGCGCAGCGCCGGCTGAGAGGCGTTAAATTGCAAGCGCTTGTAAATTGTCAAACAGCTGACAAAACGACACGAAAATAGAGAGGCTATAGAGTCAGCCACAAATCGCAAGTGAACAGCGTTCGCAAATATTTAAATAGTTGCAGGGATTGTTGTTGTTGTTGTTTTGTGTTGCATTTGTTGCGCGTCAACGCCAACATCAAACATTTAACATTGAAACAGCTTTTGTTGTTTGACTTTTATCGGTTCGGCGGCATTTGCACAAAGTATTTGCGTAAATATTTTTATGTAAATAATTGGCAATTAAATTAATTTATAAATGCATTATAGTGTGTCTGTCTGAATGGCCGCCAAATTTAATTGATAAAGTAATGCACGTAAAAAGCCAATTAATCGAGTTGTTCATTTAAGTAGCAAATGCCTTAAGCTTAGAGCTTAGAGACAGCTGTAAAAAGCAACTAAAAACAAGTATATATACATATCCGCAATTCGTGTACTCTGCTTTAAAATACCCTTGTTTATGTCTCGCTCTCTAAGACCTACATTCTAGAAGAGAGCTTCAGTAAAACAGACTACTTCCAGCTTCACATTTTTTTGCCAACATTTTATTTTAAAAATTTAAAATGTGAATACAGCATGGCAATTATTTTATTTCAAAAATTTGTTTACCTAAGCAGCTTAGTAGTTTTCAATTCTTGAAGATTCTTGTGCGTAATTTGTCTGCCCATCGTTGGTCAAGTGAATGTCGAAGTAATTGGCATAATGCATAATAATAGTCAGCAATTTCCGCAATAAGTAAATATTTCTTTACTGCAAAAGTCTTGGCCAACAATGCATTTAAATCAGCTAGCTGTTGGCGGATAGCTGGGCCAACCTACCCTTCTCCCTCCAACCTAACGCCAATTAAGTCGAGCGTCGAGTCAACTAAATGCCGCCAGCTACGAAGTTAACTGCAGTTGCTGTTTTGTTGTTATTGTTGGCATTGTTGTTGCTGCAGTTGCCATTGTTGTTATTATGTTAGTTTGTTGTTTATTTAGTTTGTGTATTGCTTTGCTGGTTTCTTTTCCTTTCGGTCCAAGTAGCAAGTCAAATCGTGAAGTGCAACAACAAGCATTGAAAAGAACTCAAGCCCTCGGGCTGGACACTGCAACAAAAAGTCGCTCATGCTGCGGCAATTGTTATAGCTACACTATAGATAAGCGCTGTGCCAAACAATATACAGGGGACAAAACGGAGAGAGAAATATTAATATTAAAATTTATTTCTTCGTATTTGAAAGTTGATAACACACATATTTTTAGTTCAATTATTAAAATGTTCTTCTGAGTTTCAATTCTGTTTAGATTATATTTAAGATCTATTTTATAAGCTAAGCCCGGTAGTTTCTAATATATATTCGAATTTATTCATCATTCTTGATGCAAGAAGTTTGACAATCCGTACAGGAGAAAACCCTCGTTGCCCGACCTATTCTTGAGTTTACCTCATCCCTGAAATATTCGATTGATCAGGATCAAATTTTATGTGTATTGAAACAATTCTTGTTATATATTTTCAGATATAGTAAAGATATCACTGGATTTACAAAAAAGGGATTATCGATAGGTTTTCACTGCTATACAAATTTTGCAATACCAACATATATTGTTGCTTAATCAATCATTTCAGGAAACTATGCCCAAGATAAAAATGTATGGAACTAAACACCCTTAACTATCGATAGTGCAAGTGATGGAAATTGTCACAACTATCGCTTATTGCGATTAGGAAGTATATATTTGCTTAAGCTGAACTTTAATCTTAGGTGTCGGTTCGTATTGTTGCTTAATACTTCTATCTCCAATCTTCAACTCTCTGCAGCGTAAATTGCTCACACAACTTGTGGTTAAACTCATTTTCTCTTCTGTATTTAGAGCATTGTGAATTCAATGTAGAGCTGGAGCGTGCTCTACTAAATGTGTATGGCAAGTGAGTGAGTGAATACTAAATGTTGCAATTGTTGTTGTTGTTGTTGTTTATATTTGCTGCTGTTGTGCTTGTTGTTTTGCCGCATTTTGCATACAAAATGACTGCGGCCATTGTGAAAATGAAGCTCAGGATGCATTGCAGCACGCGAAGCAACAGCACAGACAATTGCTTTTCGCTTTGGCACCGGCAGCACGAGCAGCAGCAGGAACAGCAGCAGCAATTCGTGTGTATTGCAGCAACAATAGCAATGCGCAGCGGCTGGCACAATGTTGGGCAACTTCTTAGGGCTTAAATGAAATGTTTTGTTTGAATGTTGCGCCTTTCTTTGGCTAAAACGTGCTTGCACGTTTGGCATTTGACTCACGCGCGCGACCCACCACAATCTACCACGCCCCCAAAAAGCAGCACGTTGTCGCGGCCAGCGCTCAATTAAAACTTGTTGTTGTCGTTGCTGTTCTGCTTTAATTTCTTGGCTTACCATTCTTTGTTGTTGTCGTTGTCCTTGTCACTGTTGTTGCTGTTCTATTTGTCTGTGCAGTTGTTGCTTTTTTTTTGCCTAAGTATTTGCTGCTATTGTTCATGCCTTGCCTTTGGCTTCGCCTTGCTGCCTTAGTCTGATCCTTGCTGCTTGTTTGGCTCTTATCTCACTCGGCAGCAACTGCAAATGCAGCAACAGCAGGAGCAGCAGCAACAACAGGACAGCAACAGCACAATTGCACAGGTAATTAGAGTTACGCTTGTCGCCTGGCTCTCATTTGATTAAAGACTTGGCACCACCCCAACCACTTTTTAAATCACCTAAAAAGCCGCCTACCGACAATAACACCTGCATCAGTTGCTGTTGCTATAGTTGCAACAAAAACCAGATAAAACTAATATTTTAATTGCTATGCAAACACTGGCATACACAGTCACAGAGATGAAAACTTTTGCCTCGTTGTGCTTATTTTACAAATTAGCCAAAATTTCGAGACACTTGCGACAGAGTTGAGAAAAACTGTGATAGGGGGCGGGAGGTGCAATACAAATGCAAAACAGCTGCGACTGTGTGCACGCCCGTTTGGCCAACTCGCAAGCCATCAGCCCATGTTCAGAACAGAATAGGAAATTTTCATGGCTGCAACTTTTGATTGCAAATTATTTGCAACACACTCACACGCACACACACTGCTCGCCAAAAGTTTGTTGCCAGCAGCAACAGCAACTTGTTATTTGTTGTTGTTGTTGCTGCTGCTAAGCAAAAATTTAGTTGGCAGTTTGGCAAACAAAAATGATGTAACTAGATAAGGCGGCAGGCAGAAAGAAAGCGAATACATAAATGTATTTAGTTTGTGAAAAGTGGGCGTATTGCTGTCATGTGTGGGGGTGTACTCTCTGCTAAGCAATGCATGGAAATATGAGACTTGACAATTTTAAAATGCAACAAAAGCAGCAGCAGCAACAACAAATTTCAAAATTTAATAATTAAATCTCATTAACACGTTGCCTAGAGGGTTTGTGGGGAGGGGTGCCGAGGATGTAGGAGGATGTTGGGGCCTGTCTCTAACGCACTGGACGAAGATTAAATAACAAATGAGCGATGACTTTTTACAGCATACTTTTAGGAAAAAGGAGGGGTGTGGTTTTCAAGGGTGTGTTTGCGGCGCCTGTTGAGTGACTTGCAAATAAATGAGATTTTGAAGAGGGGTTTCGGCAAATGAATTGAGTCTAGTGCTGGCAGCTTGGGCGCCTATTAATTATGGATAAGTCGAGTAGAAGAGAGGCAAATAGAGAGGCCGACTGAGAGAGATGAAGAAAGCTCAAGAATCTTGTGAGTTTGGTGCCATTGTTTGTAATTTATGGCATATTCAAATTGCATGCAACTGAATATGTGATGAACATTTGGCATTCACTTCATTATGGAGATTGGGCACACGTAACTGGAGCAAGGCTGCATCATGACAACCCGAAACAGGCACAAAATGCATAGATGCAACATTTTTCAGTCGCGTGTCATGTCAAGTCCAAAAGAAACAATCATCAACACGGAATATTATTAACAATTCAAACGTTTGGGCCAAGGCTGCAAATACATTTCCGGCTCTAAATAATACAAAACTTTTAGAAACAAAAAAAGCACAAAGAATCTGCGAGCCATGACAAAACAATAGAGCTGTGAGCCTTGGACTCAAAACGTGTCCGAATGTGGACAATGGCAAAAGGGTTGCGCATTCACTGCTCGCTCCTGTTCCTCTATTACTTGTCAGACAGTTTGACAGTCCACATTATTAAAACACGATTTGCCCATCAGCTGTATGAAGTCAAAACAAAGACTTGGCCGGGAAGCACAAAGACTACAATTGGACAAAGGCCCCAAAATCTGCAGGTGTTAGGGTAAAATAATATACTTATTTGTTAGAAACTATGTTTTTATAATTTTTTATAATGATGCACAATGTTCATACTAATTTAAAGTTTAAGAACTGGCAGTTTTCAACAATAATTAGCAAATATTTATTTTACTTAAGCACGTTAAAAGCTTATTTATCAACTGACTAAACGAAGTTCCTAAAGACGTTCTAAGACCTCGAAAAAAAACATAACTTAAAAAGCAAATTTTGTTGATTAATTAATCGTAACTTTTTAGAAGCTCATTATTCATTATAAATACTCATAATTCCCTAAAATCTTATTATTTCTGTAAGGGTTGATTTTTCAATGTACCTTCCAATAAACCCTATGTCTGAGATAAACTGTCAGATACAGGAAATGCCATTTTAGATTAGCGCCATGTGGTCTTTCTTATCTTATCTTATCTTATCTTATCTTATATATATATAGTCGATCTGTGTCAGACAAATAGAAAAAACTGATTAGGCACCCGTTGCACAAATATGGCCTTTAAGGCCATATCTCCGAACTTTGAAAGATTCTGATGGAGATGAATTGAACTTAGAGTAAAAGAGTATGGCATAGAAGAGCAAACTGAGGATTTGAATTTAAGGGATAAAGGGATTCTGGCTTTAAAAACCTGTATAACCTTATCTAAACATTGTAAAATCGGGCCATAAATTTTATGAGAGCTTCAATTGACTTTTCACAATATAATTGCTAAAGACTTGACCAAAACTCTCGCACAACAACTTAACAAATTATTTACTTATAATTATTTTTTTGTATATATTCTCTTTTTTATTGCTATAAATTTCTGTAAGAGAGCATCTAAATGTGTTTCTTATCTATAATGCAATAAGAATGTAATCTGTTAGCTTTACGTATTCTAGAGCTTATCTGCTTGTGATGCACTTTTGATTGGCAGCTTCTTACCTGTTTCGTGGTTAATTAACTTGATTCCCAAAATGGTTTTAAGTGCAACATTCACCTTCGCTTTTAACTTTGTGGCACTGTGTCAGCAGGTGCGAATACATGTGTATGTGTGTGTGTGTGTGTGCTTTGTATTCTGGTGCTCATTAGGCAAACATGACACTTTTGCCGCAGGTAACTAACAAGTTGCAACGTTGGCGGCTGGCGCCGAATAAAGTGCATACATTCATATATTTGGGATGGGGGGATATTTCGACCTATTTTTCCCCACTGTGGGTAACTGCAAACTGCGTCAGCAGCTAATTAAGATTGAAGCTGCCGCAGAGCAGCGCCACAGGCAACAGAGGCACCAAAAGCCACCGCAAAACCAGAAATGGCAACAAAAAGGCAGCCAAGTTAATTTATTATGCCAAACGTACAAACTGCAGCTGCCCCTGGGAGAGGCGGGGTATATGAGTGTGTGTGTGTGTGAGCAGCTGCTCTTAGGTGTTGTGCTGACAGGTGTTAACGAGCAACGTTAGCTGGAAGCCAATTGATGCAGAATTCGCTGCAGATTGCAGTTGCTGTGGTTACCATCTTTCACTTATGGTCAAAAAGGACACACCGTAAACACGATTCGAACGAAATGCAAGCAAAATGTTGCTAACAACTTTTGGGGTGTTGCCAAAAGTTCCAGGACTTAAAGCAATTTCGAAATATTATTTTTTACGCTTGGCAGGCTCTCTGCGCATTTATGCGATGTCGGAATGGGGGGACACTCGGCAAGAATTTCAATAGATTTGTGGCATATTTATACCCTGAACCCATTAAAAATGGTTATAAGGGTATATTGTATTTGTGCAAAATCCAAATGTATGTAACAGGCAGAAGGAAGCACCTCCGACCCCATAAAGTATATATATTCTTGATCAGCATCAATGGCCGAGTCGACCTAGCCATGTCCGTCTGTCCGTCCGTCCGTCCGTCCGTCTGTCCGTCCGTCCGTCCGTCCGTATGTATGAACGCAAGGATCTCAGAACCTATAAGAGCTAGAGACTTGAAATTTTAGATGTAGGTGCGATATCCTGTTTTTTGGGCAATTTGTTAACTTGACATATAGCTTCTAAAATAGAATATATATATGCATTTGATGTTGGAAGAGGAGGGTTCAGAGTATCCCCTAGTTGGGAGCTCCCGACTAGAACCTCTTACTTGTTTTGTTTTCCATTTGCGCAGAACCACAAAAATTATCCCAAGCACGAGGCAGAAGTGAGAAAGGAGACAGTAAAAATCAAAACGAATCAGCGCATTTTTGGGTCAATCACAGAAACGAAAGAACGAGACGCTGCACATACAGAGGACATGATTTACGTGCAGAGGCTATGCTTCTCATACCCAGCACATGTCAAAACGGGTATATTTGTTGCATGTGAGTTGTTCGTTATATGATATTATGAATCCCATTTTTAAACCAGCAAAATAATAGTGAGACTTAAAAGGTACAAATTAAATGTTATGTAAAAGTTACTATCTTAAGGAATCGCTGTGAAATTTAAAAATATACATATTTAATTGTATATATTTGTGATTGGCCTGAAGTAATATTATTTTAAACAAAATTATAGGGTATTTAATAGCTTGGCTATAGCTTCGCTTGCAGCTTTTGCCTTTGGCTTTGCCAAATGTTCTACTCTCTTTCTATTATTGCTGGGCTAACCCTCACTTCTGTCACCAGCTCTAACGAGCGCTAGCTCCAGGACTAACCACTCGGCAGGTTCTGCTCCGATTGACCAGACATCATGGCATGCATATTAAACATGAAGCTGGCTTTATACAAATACAGCTATGAAATCCTTGTGTAAGCTGACTATGTCACGCCCCAGTCCCTAGCCCTGGGCCCCTATCCCACTCTTAAGCTCTTATATTCTTAAATAAATGATGTTGGTGGTGCGGCTTTTGGGCTGCGATTCGCTTTCAATCGTTTGAAACCCTTGACGGGTAAGTGAAAACTGCGCCATGACACTTGGCACCCACCCCTCCCCTTCGCATCTTCCTTCCACTCGTTTGTGTGTCGGTTCTCGTTGTTGGCGTTCGATGCGGCACTTAAATGAGTTGTTGCATTTTCTATAGCATACTTATTGGGTCGGCGTTGCCGTGCATCTGCATGTTGTATATTATTTTTATTTATTGCTTGTAGAGCTGTTTGAACAGCAAATTGCTGCATGACATTTGTGTTGATTGTTGATAATTAGCTTGTCTTGCGAGTATTAAGCAAAAACATCACAAACATTTGGTGCCATTTAATATTTATAAGAAAGTCGCAGGGGACACCTGCAATGCAAAAATGTATTTGCCCTGCCCAAAACCAATACACAATTCGTAATTCGCATAGCATCACAATGTTCATTTCATAATTTCCCATTCACCGCATACCATTTGTGAATAACGTGAATAATTGAAACCTGGCCAATTTTCGCGCATGCCAGCCGACAATTGGCCAGTGGCATAGAAAACTTGTAAAATGTGCTAATTAATAATTAATGAAAATATTTGTAAATGTCATTTATAGGAGTTTTAGACAAATATTTATCAATGTAATATTGTATTTAGTTTATAAATTTTAACAGAAATAAACAATTCGCTGTTACGTCAACTAACATCAGGAAAGAGCCACAAAGTGCCTATTAAATGTAATTTTTCATTTTAATTTTGGCTAAATTTCCATCAAATCTGAAATGTTGTGCACATTTTTCTCTAATGCTTTCATAGTAAATATAACATAAATATAAGTTTACTCAGTCGCTTTTATAAATTTGTATATTGTTGTAAAAAGTGAAGTGTGCTGCCATGTATTGGTCCTCGCTTTTTTTTAATTAAATTCTTAATTACAATTTATATTAGAAATGTGAGATAAATGTATATGTATGCATATTTTATATTTTAATATTGTATCTAGGGTATTTGCCCGCCTCTAGCAGCATTCTTGTCTTAATCTATTAAGCTTTTCAGTGCAAAGTGTAAATAAATACGACTACTACTAATATTGAACTTTCAGGTAAAACAAGAATTTTCGTAGCAATCTCTTTGTTTTAGCAATGAGTAAATACATGCATCTCAATATGCAACCTTTGCTTTTAATGAACTTCCATTTCGGTCGGTCAAACTGGTGAGGTAATAATAAATATTAAATATGAATTTTATTTGCATATGAAATTCTATATTCAACTGTCATTTATTTTCGCTTATCCTTAAAATGTCTTTATACATTTCTTCGTCGTGTCGTATCTCATATGTTTTGTACTTGCAAAGTAAACATTTCTATTTCCATAAGAATAATTATCTGCTTTCTTTGCCGGAAACTTATTAATTTACTTGCTTTGCTTTTGTGCTCGGTTTTCAGTATTTGTAGATGGACTTCCGGTTGAGCGCACTTGCAGCTCAATCAGGTCTGAGTATGAATGTGTAACTACATACATACTCTATAACGATATATACGCCTGTATCTGCATTTCTTATTACAGCCCATTCGTACATGTCAACGCTTTTAATTTGATTATGTTCAAATATTTAAACAATTATAATTGCCTCTGTCGTTGACAGTAGAAGTTTGCTGATGACAGTTCTGAAACGTGGCAGAAGAAAGTCAAGGAATCATCGATTCCACTTATCAACCCGCTCTAACCTCGCTAACGCCCGCTCTTTAGCTCCCATTCTCCGTCCTGGTCGGTGTGTGCCCAGGCCTCATTGATTATTCGGACATTTTAAGTGCTTTGGCATTTTGTGTTTAATCTGCACATTTGTTGCATAATTTATGACGCTGTCGCATTGTTGCAGTTGCCACACACACACGCACATGTAAGCACACACACATACGTACTTATATTTGCCCCTCTGACTGATGTTGCCTGTCTGTGTGTCTGATTTGAATTTGAAATGAAGCTACTTGGCTTGATGTAGAGAATATTCGCTCTTTTCCTGTTGCACTATGTCTGTTATCTCGTCATTTGTTATATTTACGCAATTTATTTTATTGCCAAAGATCAAAGCAAATTGCACAATTGGCCACTGTTAGCTGCAGTATTTGCTGGTATTATTTGCTGGTCTCTTTGTCGCTGAGTAGTATTTTCCGTTGTTTGTTTGTTTGCTAGTCGACGCTTCGTTGAGTGTTGGTAAACAAAATTTATTTGTCAATAAAGCTGTCACTTCATTACGGCCATTGTCCTGGCTCCTCTCGCCAATAACTCACATAGAACTGACCACGTCTCGCCCTGCCCTATGTCCCTGCTCTATGCAACCCGTTTAACAATGGCGGACATATTTTCGCGTCCAGGAATAAACTAGTATTATTACTTTTGGTCAGGGAACACTAGAGTGGGTGGCCGAAACAAGGGCCACATACAACATGACCAGGAACAGGACGAACAGGTGCCAGGAGAGAAACTGGCGCCATTGCCCAATACAGGTTCGCTGTCTGTTTGGCCTGACATTAATGAATTTGCTGCTGTCAATATAGCCAACTACCCATGAATGGACAGTGAGGCGGGGTACGACAAAAAAGTGCAGCTGCATAAAAACAACAAACGGGCGGAGCATCATCCAGCAGTGGATTCCCGTATTTCCACACAGGATGACAGGATGACGATGACATTGGCTCTGCTCGTCCGCCGAAATGTTCGCATTACAATTTTCATTTTTGATGTCTATTGACAAAGCAATATGTTGGGCAGGGGCGAAGAAGACTAGCGGGCAATGCGCACAGAATACAACTGTTTGTAGCTGTCGTCGTAATTCTTGATGCATGCTGAACATATGCCTAGGGTATGCAGAATTTGGCATCCGCTTCGTAGTTACTTGAGAAACAGAGAAATAGGCAAATATTTCAAAATAGCTTTATTTTTTTAAATATTACAATGAAACTGTTAACTGTCACACTTGATGACGGTGGCGCAAGAAGAAAATTTTTGAAATAAATTACGATAATTGAAGAATCAAGTAAAGGGACTTTCAAGCAGATGCTCATTGAATTATATGAATTTTATTTACTTTATATTTTAAATAATTTTTTTTGTCTGCAATATTTAAAAAAATATTAATTTAATTTTGTGTCTAGTGTCTTGTGTCTAGAAAAAAAGAGTATGCCGGTATTCGTTTTTATTTTATATATTTTTACTGGTTTATATTTTTATATTTTCTGCTTTTACATATTTCCCTTTTTTTACTGTTGCTGCTGCCCATGCAAACAACACCTTTTCAATTTTTGGCAGGACTGTCGCTTAATTTGTATTTCGGTCCGTGCATTTTATGCTGTTTGATTTGCCGTTCAGCAAATTTAACTGCATCGGACAGAAAGGTGGAAGGCACAACCTTAGCTAGGGGTAAGGGTGTGAATTCTGGCAGCCAGACTCAATTACGCGCTTGTTTGTGCCGAAGTTTCTGCAATGAAAACTCAATTGCATGCACACCGAAACAGACAAAAGAAGCACCCAAATTTTGTTGGCTTTAAGTGAGAACTGTCGCTGACAGCCCCATTCCATTTTATTTTGGCCATCTGTTTTTTTAATCTTATTTATATTATTTTGCCTTTGGTAAAACATTTCAGAGCATTTGTTATTTACAAGCATTGAATGTGCGCGTTTTTAAAAATTATTTTTGTTTAATTTAATTTTAACCTACATAAAAAAAAAGAGGCACAGCCATCATTGATGCAACAATTTTAGTTGTTGTTGCTGGACACAACAAGAAAAGTTATCAAATTGAATTAATTTGTATTAAAATGTAACAAAACAGCTCAGCGAAAAATAACTGGATAATAAATACAAAATGTAATACATTGTAGATGATAAATAGGTTATTACATTTCTAATGCATTTTGGACATATATTTCTGCTCGAGGTAATGAAATAATTCGAAACTTATTGGCCTTTTGATACAGTTGATTCACATGCATTAATTTATATATGCGATAGTTGATGATATTGAAATGTAGTTTGTATTCTAATCGGATTCTGTTCGACCAATTTTCAACGTTCGTAAATAATTTGCTTCCATTTCAATTTATGAATAGATCGGCATTGGAAATCATCTATGAAGACTTTTGTATTGTGTTGCCGCGCGAAACGCTAATTAAATTCGGCAAAGGCTCCTGTAAAGGGCGCCATGGGCATAACCCTCGGCATTAAGAATGACAACACATTTTAATTTGCAAATCAATTTAAGAGCAGTGAGAAATGGGCAGAAAGTCGTGACCAACATTTTACCTTTCAACGCGGATGCCTCATTTTATTTGCCTTGATTCAAAGTTTGTGTAGGAAGGAGCAGGAGGGCAACCCGGATGCAATTAAAGCAATGCTAACTGGTCTTGAAAAGTTTGTAAACGTTTTTGCCATCTTGTATGTTACCATGCCGCGCGCATTTCTCATCAAATTAAGCAATCTGGCAAAGGCGGCAGTTAAAGGGCAAGGAGAGCAGAACCGATTGTGAAATTTGTTTAAATATGAATAACAGATGTTTGCAATTTGACAAGCAAATAACGAAAAATTGGTATTTAAACACTGCGAGCAATTGGATTACTTCTGCCTTCAATGTTTAAACTGAGTTTATTTACTTTCCTGTCTCTGGTACTCGGGAGCAAGGCGTTAACTGGAGGCTACGTTCTGGCCAGCATTCATTAGCCTTCTGCTAACACAACGCATAAATATTAATATGCCATAGACTCTGTTGTTGTGTTTCGAGTTTTTTTTTTGCAGTTATAAAGTCTGTAGCTATTTTCAGTGCACGATTTTCACAGAAGCGTTTGCATTTCATTAGCCAAAGT
The DNA here is from genome assembly GCF_003285875.2 of Drosophila novamexicana. Taxonomy (NCBI): domain Eukaryota; kingdom Metazoa; phylum Arthropoda; class Insecta; order Diptera; family Drosophilidae; genus Drosophila; species Drosophila novamexicana. Next base: position 1,916,565 of record NW_020824835.1, read on the forward strand.
GGCATTGTCTGTGTGCCTGAGAGTGTGTGTGTGTGTAGCCTCGCATAAAAATAGGGCACATTTAGCTAGGAAGCCAACAAAAACAACAACAACAACAGCAGCCACTAAAAAAGCAAAACGCAGAAAATGCAAAGTATCCAAATAGACTGAAGGACACTCCAAGCCTTGTGTCCAAGTGTCTCTGTTCTGCCCAGCACAGCGCAGCATAGCGACCATTAAAAAAAAAGAATAGACTACACAGCAGCCGTAGTCGAGCAACAGATACCCTGTAGTCTGTCTGCTGTTGCTTAAGACCTAAACATTGTTTCTCTTTTGTAATTGTCAAATAGTTTTTCATTACGTTATTCACTTAGTTAATTGTGATTTTGCCCTTACGCCTAATAATATCATATTATTTATGTACATTACATTTGTGTAGCTTCAATCACTAACATATTTTACAGGGCATAAATATGCAAAGCGTATGCATGTGTTGTCCCTTTTTATAGCGCAAATTAGCAATGCGTATGTGTGAGAGGGAGAGGTAGAGACAGTTTGTGTGTGTGTGTGTGGGCGTTTCAAGTGTTTGCGTGTATTGTCACACGCTGTCAAACCCGCTTTGGCCTAAGTCAGTCGCACTTATTGACAGCGTGCAAATGCTCTGCTCGCTCTGCTCTGCTCTGGCCGAACCCGCGCACCTTCGTCCATCCCCTTTTGGTCCTAGCAACTTTTTTGCCATTCTTATTTTTAGCCAAGTGGCTAATTGTGAGTGACATGAAGGGATTAAGCCGCAACACTCAGCTGTGTGGATAAAAGCATATGCGTATGTGTGTGAGTGGTAGTGTGTGTGCGCATCGATGGCAACTCGAGTGAGTGTGAAAATCGTTGGTAATTATATCAAGTGTGAGCCGACGTTGGGTCAACTCAGCTGCCGCCTACCGAGCTGACAGCTCTCGACTTTATTAATAGTTGCTTAATGTGTTCGCTTGGCAGAGCCTTGAAAAGTGCGGCGCAGCATTAAAGATATTTTTTTCTTTTAGCCTTTTCTTTGCATTTGCGCTTTTCATGGAGCTCATTTTCCGGCTGGCCGCCTGCCAAACAGCTAATAAAGTTTCCCAAGCAATGGCGGCCCCAGCAATTGTGTTGCAAAAGTTTGCCTAATTTGTGGCTGCATTGCGTGGCAGAAGAAACAGCAACAGAAATGAAAAACAAACAATATGAAAATAAAAAAGAAAAAGTGCGAAAAATTGCGCCACAAAAATGCAGAGTCGGAAGAATAAAAGCGAACAGAAAATATAGTCAAAAGTCAAGTGAATTGCGTTGAACTGAGTGAGTCGCGGACAGCCGACCTTTAGGCTCTAAAGAACTGACAGCTATGCAGGAGGTCCAGAAAATTGTAGAATTATGTCGAGTGCAGCATGGGAAATGGAAAGGTAGTTTTCAATGAGAGAGCGGAAATGAAATAAAAAAGAAGAACATGTTGCCTCTGGACATGACATAGTGTGCTATAAATGACATCAAATAAATTAGAACTATTTACAAATTGCTGAGGACCCAAACATGACTCGTAAAATTTAATAAACATTTCGGCGAAAGATGTTCAAAATGAAGAAAAAATTAAAATTGGATAGCTTTAAATTCATCACGTGATGAAGTTCTGAACACTTCCTAAATTCTTTAAACTGTTATTTTCTTCATCGTTAAGAATCAATTTAATATATGAGCAAAGACTAATGTTAGCAAGTCCAATGCTTAAACCACTTGAGAATTATGGTGTGCAATTTCCCAAGCACACACCTAGCAGCAACTTTTAACCTTTGTGCTCGTCAGCCATAATTCTCGTATAGTTTAACATTTTCTCAGGCTTATTTGAAAACAATTCCTTTGCTTTCAAACTGAAAATCCACTTGGCGAAGAGACGCAACTACTTTAAACTAATCGCAATGGCAATTGCATTTCTCACAGCGCAGACGACAGATAAAGGCACTTTTCATATCTCTGAATGTTGCTGGCTGTCTCACTCACTTTCCCCTCCCTCTTTCATCGCCCTGTCTGTCTGTCTGTCTCTCTGTGGAATGTTAGCGGGCTACCCTCAAGGATAACTCACTGTGATTTTTCTATCCTGGCAGTGAAGATTTGTTTGTTTGTTTGTCGCATTTTATCGTTGCCTTTTTTTTTTGGTTTTATGTGCAGCCATTTTTTTTTATCTCCCAACGTGCCTCAGTTGCTCTACCAGCCGCCGTTGCCTCACGCACCCTGCTTAACACTCTCCTCGTTTATCTGCAAGCAACGTTTTGTAACAATTTTTATTGTTTTCTGCCGACGTCGTCGCCTCGAGTTGGCTTTGAACGGCTTTTGGTTTTATCTTGGCAAAAGGAGACGATGATATGAAACTAGACCTGAGAAGTACCACGGTCATAGATATTTGGACTGCGGTTAGTCGGGGCTGCCACTTGGAAGTCCTTATCGCAAATAAGCTGCCAGACACACGTAGATACTCTAATATGTATATCTGTGGGCATTTGCTCAATATTTATGCCGGGCCAAAGCGATTTATTTGCAATTTGTGCTGTGGAAAATGAACTAGAAATTAAATCAGGCAAAAAACTGAATGCAACCTCGCTGCCTCATTGCCTCAATGCTGCAACTAACCAAGTCAAGAAATCATTTTGTGCTCATCAAAAAAGCAAATGCGACCCATATTCCACGAGAATAGCTCCAGGCGAATACTGGCTGGGCTGTCAGGCACGTGCCGGCCTCAAAAAGTAAGGGCGCACACACACACACACACACACACACACCAGTGCACGGTCGACTTTTCGGCTTGCCAAACAACTTGAAAATTGTGTGAAGTCTTTTGCCAACGTCAACAGCATTTTAAACGCAGTCCAAAAGTTGACTGCAGTGCTGCTCAACGCCCCGCTCCGCTTCCCGCCCCCTGCCCGTGACGAAGATTTTGCTGCAGCCTATGGCAATTGTTGGCTGCTGCTGCTGCTTACATAGTTTACTTGATTTTTATGCAATTTCTGTCTTATTGCACAAATTTTTGCCAGCCCTTATTCGTCGTTCAAGACCTCTGGGCTCAGTCACGTGCTGAGGCCGAACTGGGTCTCATCAATATTATGAGTTTTCATGACTTGATTCGACTGGACTTGACTTGACTCGGAGTCGCTTGCCACGGATATGAATTAAAGGTGCAGTAAATCTTTTGGCTAACGATTGAACAACGTTCTAATAAATCGCTGAGCAGCGGAAACGAGGCATGCAGCATGAAATGCGCGAAAGAGCGATGTGTGCGAGATGACTGACAATGAAATTGCCACAAAAGTTGCAACAACAACAGCAACATTTGCAAAAAAAACAGTTCAAGCGACTGTCAGTTGTTGCATGTCAAAAATGTCGGCATATTCAAATGGTTCCGCACTGATGATGCGGCTGAAAGCAAGCACCAAACGCAGACCCCAAGGCAACGTTTGTTTGAGGCAACGCCTAAAAGTAGGCAGCTCAGGACAGTTAAAAAAGTGACATTCAGAACAGCAGCAGCAGCAAATGAAAATGATAAACTGCTGCAGCCTAACAGCCAAAATGATACCCTGTACTAATCAATATCATGTTGATTATATATTGTACAAAAATCCAAATCCAATCAAAGGTTCTATGAACCTAAGTTTATTTTTCAGCTACAAGTTTCTTAGCACAAGACTAATTTGGACGGAAACTGTTGATTATACCTTTTGGTTCTCTATTGATGACTTTAAACTTATTTTTAAATATGTGTAACACTTAATATAACATATGTATAACACTTTACTACAGTTTAGATTGTCCTTTGATCACGAGTAAGGACAAACTCTTTATATACAGTGAAAGTTCCCATTACCGGACAAATTTTTTAAATGCATTTAAAAAAAAAATAAAGTTCAATTTGAAAATTAAAGTACAGCTTTACCGTTGAGTTTGTAGCGCCAGCCTATAACGTGGGCTTATTGTTCTTCGTATTAGTTAACAAAATGTTAAATTTGAAAAAAAGTGTTAAGATTTCCTTGCAACCAGTTGACAGAGCGAGACAAAGTAATTTTATTTTGACAACACGTTTCAGGGATTGGTAACTTTGTCAATATACCCTGCTGTTAGCTAATGCATCCTCCTAACTCGTGTTTACGGGGTATATCCATACATGCATAACATTTATCACATTTCGCTCGCGTATTTTCGAGCTGTGTCCCGAGATGCGTTTTTATGCTTTGCCTTTGGCTTTACACTTTGCGGAAGGACATCAGAAAAAAAGGAAATGGTTGCATAAAAAGCGTCGCCAGGCGCCAGAAAAGAAAAGCAACAGCTGCAGCTTGGTGCACTTTCTTGCATTATTGACTTTTGTCTAAAAAACATGCAGCAGCAGCAGCAGCTGCTCGTGAAAGGCAACTCAAAAGAAGGATATAAGAAAGTTAAGAGAAAAAACCAAGTCGTCATACGCGTAAGCTGCATGTTAACTTTTCTTGTCAAAGTTTTCCTTTTCGCTCTGTGATGTTATTTTCTGCTGTTGTCATGTGAAAAACGTGTCGAAATTGCTTTCAACTTGTTTCCCGCTCGCTCCTGTCCTGTCTGCGCTTACTGAATATCATATTAGTTCATAACGCAGCGGGAAAATGTTAACTGAGAATTCGACTTATCAAAGAGCTTTTAAACGAGAGCGTGATAGAGATGGACAAAGGGAGCGAGAGCACAATGCCAGAATCGAAAATTCTGAAAACATTTCAACAGCATTTTTCGCACTCGACAAATCAATCAGTGGCAATAACTGCCAGCTGAAAGGTAACCAATGGCAACTTTCTACAGCCTGACAAGTCTGATTAAATTCTTTTGGCCAATAGGCCGAAACAAATTGATGCTTCTAGCACTTATCGAGAGCCCACTGAGTGGGAGGCTGGGTGGATTCGATTGATGTGCGCCATCTGAATCACAATAATGTCAGACAGCAGCTGACTACAACAGCCAAAGCTAGAAATGTGCCATGTAAAATGTGTGAGTGGCAACATTTCGTATACGCAATGTGTGAATTATGAAACTAGACAAATTGGAATAGTCTTTGATGTGAAATTTATGAAGATTCATTTAAGGTTATATTACATGTGCTGCTTGTTTTGAAGTTTGATTTAAAGCTTCTTGGATTTTGTGCATTTTGTATGTGCTTCTTCTGAATTCTCGAATTGGTCAATTTTTTTAATTAAATTATAATAATTAAGTCAAATTGAAGCTGAATTTGTTATAGATATGCGAAGGTTTTGAAAACTTTAATTAAATTTGGTTTTTTTAACTGATTATTTTTTACTGGAATTATTTGTAAATTTAATACACTTTGTTGCTGCAAATGAAACCGAACTAATTTTGAAATATTTCTCATAGACCTTTTTTGTTTTCAGCTAATATTAATTAAGCACATGCAACCGTTGAGTTTACTTTTTAAAGTGGTTTGTAAAATTTCAAAATCATGCTATTAATTCTGATTATGTATATTTGGCTTAATTTTCATTTAGAAGCCATTCAATATTAAATTCCAATCGAATTCGAGCGGAATTAACTGCTGCCAAAACGGGTACTTTTTTGTTTGTACAAATTTTGCTAATTTTTTATTTTGAGCCCTTCGCTGGTTCCAACAAGGTTTTGCTTGACATTAAGCATACGCACCGTTGACCACATCGCGACAGGCTTTTTTCCAATCAACGCCAATCAAATCAAAGCCGTCTAATGGCATTTGCCCATCAACCAACTTCAGTGTCAGTCGGCTTCTCTATCAGATGCAGCGCTAGGTAGTATTTGATATTTTTTCTAGCTCTCTACCCTCTTTTTGACTACTGCTTTGATTCGATCAGGAAATGTTTTGCCTTGCCTTTTTTTCTAATTTTTTTTTGCCCTTTTCCGTTTGCTACCCGCCATGGAATTTTGCAACCATCCGTAGAGACAGGCAAAGAGGTAAAATTCAAATTGCATTTTTCTGCAACGACGGTGGCGACCAACGACATTAGGAGGTAGCCACTGTTGCAGCCGTTGCCACAGCCACTGCAATATTCAAAGGTTTGCCATATGGAAATTGGCGGTTGAACAAAAAAAAACAAGTAAGAGGTTCTAGTCGGGAGCTCCCGACTAGGGGATACCCTGAACCCTCTTCTTCCAACATCAAATGAATATATATATTCCATTTTAGAAGCTATATGTCAACTTTGGTGACTCTAGCTCTTAATATTTACGAAAATTGATCAAAAAACAGGATATCGATATCGATTTTTATCGATCAATAACAACAAAAACAACAGTACGTGCCCCAAGGGCCAATCACGTGCGCCTCATTGAGCTCATTATGTGAGCAGCCGCTCTAGCAAAGGCTTGAAATTCAAACCGAGGGCGCGCCTCCATTGTCATTAGCTCACGCTTACATGTTCATGGTTTTGCAGAAACGCACACACACAGACGCACGCGTATAAAAGTTGTCCTGCTAGTCCTGACCGGCGACAGGAGTTGGGCGTCGCCCCGCATCGCGTCGCGTTGGTTACAAAAGAGTTTGCTTAACCCACAAAAGTCGGCGAACAGCTCATGAAACATTAAAGGAGACCAACCGCCTGACCAGCCCTGCCACCGACCATCCAACCGTCCGCCTGCCAGTCGCATTTTATTGATGAAATGTTGTCAAGCTGTTTTGATTGGACCAGCGGACATGGATGGGACTCGATGGCCGGAAAAGTATGATGCTGCCAAGTCACAACATGACAACAAAGCGCCCAATGTAAACCCAACAGGCGCCAAAGAACACATCAAATTTTAAGCATTGTTCGCTGCGCAACGATGAGCCTTGGCAGAAGAAGAGTGAATGCAGCCACTAAACTTTAATAGCGCCACGGAACACTAACGTCACGAAAGCTTATGTCCAAAATGCTGGCTGAACAGCTGGTTGCGGGGGACCATGGCCCAAATAGCGCGGGAGCCGCGGCATGAGGAAAAACTGTCAACAGTTGCTCGCAACATGTGAAGCAAAGGCATCATGCACTGAGAGAAGCTCGTGTTTCTTTTACTGCAAAATGCAAAACTTATTCAGAAAGGTCAAGCTTCTATTTATGACAGAGTAAAATAGCTCCCATATGATATGTTCTTGTAAATGTGGAGCTTTCAGTTTTAAATTACAAAAATAATTTACCTCTTTGTTTTGTTAATAAAGAATAATTCATTAAGAAAATTTAACTCCAAATACTTTCCACTTTCCCACTGTGTAGCCAGCTTCGTGTTGCGCGTGGTGCTGCGCACACGTGACAGCATGTCATTAAATAAAAAGGCGTCAAGCGGCCAGTGTTTCGATAGGGACGTGATATAAACATTATATAAAGTGGAAAACAGCGTTTAATACTTTTTTTGACATTAAAATCGCCGGGAAAGGGGTTATTGAACTCAATCAAGGTGGCAACTGGGAGACACAAAGACGACCAAAATCTTCTTTGCCTTGTTAGCTGTCCATTTACTTAGACAACTTCTTTGGCCAGCCGTGCTATCAGTATTTGATGCCAAAATGTAGCGCAATTTTTAGCATCAAATTGCAATTAATCAGCGAATGTGGCCCAAGCAAAATCTCTGGCGAGACTCTCGATCAAATTCTCTCTACCCGTCCTTATGTCGCATATGTGCGACATTTGCACTTGTCGGCGATTTGTCGCTACATTTGGCCAGGGCAGCTGAGCACTCAACAGCTCAAGGGTCTGAGGTGGGGCGATTGGAGCTGGGACAGCGATAAATGTTCACTCATTAATAATAATTTACGTTAATTTATTGCCTGACATTTTGTAAGATGTTTTCCTCTTGCTCGCTGGCAAATTCAATTTTTTGTCCTCTTGCAGTTGTCCTCAAATAATGAAATTTACGTGCGGTTGTACATACCTGAAATGACATAGAGAGCAAGAGTGTGGAATTTAGAAATGATTAATATTGATAGTGTTGTAGCTTAGTTGGGTATAACTTGAAACTAGACTAATATACACTTATATGCAATAATGGCCAAATTTATTTAAGAGGCTGCATAAATTTGTAGTTCTCCGCAAATGCATTGAAATATGTCAAATGGGATCTAAAATAGCCATAAATAAGATGCAGTCACAACTTAAACACACACGCGACAATTTGTCAGGGGGAGGTAAGGTGTTGAAAGGGAGTCTGGATAACTATATAAGCACAGTTTTCAAGTTAACTTCTGGCACTCACGTTCGCCAGAACACAATCATGTAGCTGCATCTAAGGAGCTGTGCAATAACAGCTCGGCTGTCAGCAGTCCTGGAAGTCCTCTGTGTTCTCCTCTGTTTAACTCTCAGTTGAACATATTTTGTGTTTTATGCAATGCGACGCATAAAACTTTGAATTACGTCACTGTTCATTGCGGGTTTAATACCACGCAATCGCATGCAAGAGCTGTGTTGCAGTTTACTTAGAAAATGAATAGATATGAGCTATAAGCTATGATTATCTGCAAGAGGTCTTTAGCATAAGCATATATGTTTATAAATATACAATTGTAATAGAAGTGGTAATGTGGAAATACAATACAGGTCGTATGACTTTCTCTTTAAATGCTTAATGTTTATGAGCTTGGATAATGCATCACTGGTAGAGCTGTCAATATTCGTCCAATCTTGTCTGCCTCCGAGTGGGGTATAAAACATCCCACTGAGCGCAGGAACAAGATGTGATTCATATATGGCCAAACATGGGGACACGCGAAGTTTAAGAGTCTTTGGAAAAGCAATACCCATTCAGGAGTCAAACTAACTAACTTAACAGATCGTTCCTATAAGATAATCAACCTTTAAATAATCTATATTCTGTTCACTATGCAACTTAACCCATATAAATTTACATGTAAATCCTCCTTTAATGGTTTGTGTCTTTGCTAAGTGCTAGCCCGTAGTATTTTCTAGTCGGGCTTTGTGGTGTCGCCTTCTGTTTCTATAGAATTCCTCACTTAGTTGTCCTGTCGTTGTTGTTGAAAACATGAAACAAGCAAACAAACAACGGCAGACAGCATTCTGACTGTAACGGAGATCCCGCTGCTGACCACCATCTTTGCCCGCCGCTGCTGCACCACTCCGCTGTCCCTTGGTGGCGTCTCGACACATTTGGCTCGGTTCGTTGGGGCACGTGACATGTATATGAGAAATTATTCCGTTGACTGCCCCGGCAGCAGCGTCGCAGCAGCAGCAGCAGCAGGCGACGCAGGATGCAAGCGGCACGCTGTTTTCATGCTCGACTGCTTGCCGGAAGCCCACTCCCCTCCCTTCCCCTGCCAGCCCCCTGCTGTTTACCCTCCACTTGGGCAGCAGCACATTATGGTTGCTTTTTATTCGATTTTCTCATGCGCTTTTTTCTCATCCGCACCGTTTTCGATTTGCACCTTTGGACAGCGCAGCAGGATTCGGACCTGGACGCGCATTGGGAATAATTTATTATACTTGGCCGTTCAGATATACGAGCTGCCTCGGCACCTTCTCCTCCTACATGGGACCACAGCGAATGCATAATTCTTACTTTTCGCGTGTGGCATTTCGTGGCCGCAAAGGTTTTGTTTTTGTTCTTCTTTTCTTCGGGGTCCTTCAGCTTAACATCTTAATTCACTGACTGCGCTGTCCTTGTAATGAAATTATTTGTCAGTGCAATGATTTTGGCCGTCCTTAACGATGAATCATGAGGAGCTCACTGGGAGCGCTGGACTTAAAGCTTCAACAGCTGCCGCTCTGCATAAATGTCAGAAATATCTGGCCAATATTTTTGACAGCCCTTCCACATAAATTATACAATACACAAATATATTTTTTGCTGTTAAGTAAATATGTTGTTTTTGTTGGCTTCAGTTGAAACAATTTGCAAATATTTGCGCACACTTTGGCATGCAGGAAAAAGGACATGGCTTTATAAATCCCTTCTGTATCATCGAATCAAATATTGTTGCCCTTGCCCAGCCGCTGCGTGTTTGCTTTAAATCAACGCACTAAGCCATATAGCTATCTCTTTCGGGGCCCACATATATATTTGTCAGTGTCCTATGGCTCACCACTTTATGCATTTAAATATTTATAACAATTTCGTGTGGCATATTTTCTGTGATGAATTCTAAAAATCAACAAATGCAAATCAGAATACCAAAATACCCAAGCTTACACAAAACGGGGACTTAAAATAGTCGAAGAGCTTAGCAACAATTTTCAGATCAAGTTTCAGTATTTCAATAATAATATATAGTTCCACTTAAAAGTAGACTTGTTCAGAAAATTGTATTTTGTGTTTGTAGTGTTTGTCAGATTTCCCAATTATTATTATGTATAGAAGATCAGTATTACAAAATATATTTCTTTTACCAATCGTTGAATAGTTCTTGATATATGCTAGAAATTTGCTAATATTTGACAATATGAAAGAAAATACTTTATCAATATTGAACCAGAGACATCTAATTGTTTTTTTTTTATCATTATTTATAACATTGCCTTGATAGATTTTAGTATAGATCAGATGGGTATACTCTTCACATTCATTTAATACAATCGCAAGGGTATTCGCTCTTCGATAGCGCTACCTCTCATTAAGTTTGCCAACGGCTTTTTAGCTTAACTAGTTTGAAGCTCATTAAAAACATATTTGTTCTATCCCGTCGCAATGTCAAGCCGCATCAATTTGCCAAAATGCGCATTTGATGTTGTTTTTTTTTTCCAGCGCACTGACGTTACATTCCAACCATTTGAGATGGCGTTTTCCCAAACGTATTAATTAGGCCCAATGGCACACAAAAGTGAAGAAGAGTGCAGGGTTGGGAAAAAGCTCATTGCATGGCGATTAATAAACCGAGTTGGGCTGATGGCGGCGGTAATGCCACGCCTCATTTGGACACGCATGACGCACAGCTAATCACTGTGAAATCACTCGATCAGTGAAGCAAAACGTGACATAATTTGGCTGTGGCATAGGTAAAAGCGCGAGGGATGGGGCGTTTTGCTGGTTTAATTGACTGCCGCACCTTTCCAACTAAAGCCAAAAGTACCGTGTGCCCCACTTGTCAACTAGTGCATTATTCCTAATGTATTTGAAATGCCGCACGCTGTTGCACAATCACGTAAAACAATGGCTGCACTGCATGTGTGTGGAATGCATTTTATTAAAAACAAGTAAGAGGTTCTAGTCGGGAGCTCCCGACTAGGGGATACCCTGAACCCTCTTCTTCCATCATCAACTGCATATATATATTCTATTTTAGAAGCTATATGTCAAGTTTGGTGACTCTAGCTCTTAATATTTACGAAAATTGATCAAAAAACAGGATGTCGATATCGATTTTTATCGATTGCTTGGAAATGAAGTAAGTTATCGATTATCGGAAACAAACTCGATCTGCGCAGGCACTAGGAGCACCTACATCTAAAATTTCAAACATTTCTCTAGCTCTTATAGGTTCTGAGATCCTTGCGTTCATACATAGATACGGACGGACGGACGGACAGACAGACGGACATGGTTAGATCGACTCGGCTATTGATGCTGATCAAGAATATATATTCTTTATGGGGTCGGAGATGCTTCCTTCTGCCTGTTACATACATTTGGATTTTGCACAAATACAATATACCCTTATACCCATTTTTAATGGGTTCAATGTATAAATATAATGAGTTAGTTTTTGATAATGACAACAAATTCGACTCTAATATCAATTATTATTATTTGATTAGTTTAATTAAATGGATTTCGCTTACGGATTATTTAATTAATGAGCTGCGGTGTAAAATTTTAAATCGTTTTTCGCATGAAAATCGTAATTCAAGTGAAAATTGCGTCTGCTTTTCCTGACATTTTATCTACAAGTATTTTCTCCTAATTAAGCTGCCTTGCAGCCGCTTCCTGTTTATCCTATGCGCTCAAGCGCTTCAATCAAACGCAAAGTAATTAAAAAAGCAACCGGCAGGAACCGGATGAGGCTGAGGCAAAGGCAGCAGTCACGGCTGCAGCAGCAGGTGAAACTGATGCCCCGGCGGGGAGTCAATATCGTGCAGCATTTACTTCATTATGCGTTGTAATAAAAGCGGCGCATAAAAGTACGCCACAAAGTAATGACTTAGGCCAGCAGCCAAAGGTACACGGTGATAATGCGGAAGAGCTCCCATTGACAAAACATTGGCAAACATGCACTAGTGTGTGACTTGCTGGAATTCATTGAAGCTGCCACATAAAACACGCAGCTGCACGGAGTTTGACATTTCCGTGCTCCAATACACCGCGCAAAAATATGCTGATCTGAACTCTAAGCTACTCTGCAAAATTAAGCCCTTACTGCCACCTCAACTATATTTAATTGTGCAGAATTATTTGACAAACCGGTCATTTTCGGTAGTACTCGATGGAGTTGAGTCAAACATGAAGGCCATCGGGGCTGGCGTTCCTCAAGGGAGTGTGCTAGGGCCCACGCTCTACACCCTCTTTACCTACGATATGCCCACTGGCTCTACAATTGAAGTCGCGGACCCCCACGACCTTACAATCGCCACTTTTGCAGATGACACAGCCATCTTGTCAAGAAACGATTGTGTCTACGAAGCTACCGACGTCCTGCAGCAATATCTCCACCAATTTGAAATGTGGGCCAAGCGCTGGAATATTGGCATTAATTTAAATAAATGCGCCAATGTGACCTATGCGCTACGGAGGGACATGTGTCCGGGAGTTTTCTTGCGCGGCCAATTGGTGACGCACTTCAACAGCCACAAATACTTAGGTGTGCACCTAGACAGACGCTTGAACTTTAACAAGCACATCACAAGTGTTTCAGTAACCCTAAAGAACAGAATAAGAAAACTAAGATGGCTTCTGAACAGTAGAAATGCGCTATCTTTGAAAAATAAAGTCACCATTTATAAATCCTGCATAGCTCCCGCCTGGCGTTATGGTATCCAGGTATATGGCATTGCTGCAAAGTCCAGTCTTTCAAAAATCAGGGTGCTCCAAGCAAAAACGCTCCGATATCTGTCTGGTGCCCCCTGGTATATGAGAACCTCCGACTTGGAAAAAGACTTAGGAGTGCCCAAAGTCGGGGACATAATAAATATACAGGCCGCAAATTATATAGCGCGACTGAGAAGTCATCCTAATCGACTGGCTAGGCGTCTTCTGAATAGGCGCAGAATTGGAGGACTCCGAACGCGGAGGAGACTACGAAGGTCTCACCCAATAGATCTCCCAGATCGATTTATATAGTTGACACTGTAAATTTGTATATAAGACTTACCAGTAGAATAAGTAGATTGTAAATATTCATACAAATTTAATTTAAGTTGTTCCAGATAATAACAGAAAAATTAAAATAAAGCTAAACTTAATAATAATAATAATAATAAAAAGAACTCTAAGCTTAAGGTTCTAAAGATCCTAATAAGTTTACTTTATAGTTATTAACTCATGCAAAAGAAGGCTACAAGCGTGCGATCGAAACATATTAGCAAAAGTACAAATAATATATATATTTCTTTCCTTATATTCGTTTATATATAAATATATATTTTTTTTTTTAATTTGAGCCCTGTGAACATTTATATAAACTTTTTGAATCTAAAAACGTTTTATCTGTTTCTAAAAATGAGAAAAATGTAAAATTTGCTCAAAGGTAGAGAATAAATTGGCCATAATAGATAGAATTACAAGTTTAACATATTTATCTCACATATGTTTTCTAAAGATTTTTTCTTTAGTCAACACACAGAGTTGGCGAGCTAAATATATCTAAAAAGATATTAGATTCATTATTTATTTAACTATTTATTATTAAGCACTAATTGTGCAAGCCTGTTTTGCTCAGTGCAGTAGGGTTTGCCAGACTCTTTGTGGTATGTTGCTGTCCATTGAAATTTTTGTTTGGCTTTCTTTCAGCTTAATATATATATTTTTTTTTTTGATGTTGTGTGATAAGCGCTGAAACATTTTTGTCGCAAGCTGATAAGGGGTCCAAAAACAGGCAGGCACAGACGAACCAGAGGGAGAGAGAGACTTTTCAATGAGAGAAAGAGAGAGCTTGAGCTTGGAACTTGCCCCGTTGGTGCATTAAAAATTCCATTACAAAACGCAAAATGAGACGAAACGGACAAATCAAAATTAAACTGCGGACGCAATGCGGCACACCAAGCAGCTACAACAACAATCTAGATTGTAGTGAGCAACAATACTAATTACAATTGTAATTACAACTACACATACAACAGACACACACACACACATAGCAAATGAAAATCGCGGCAAAGGAATTCGTTTTGAGTGGATTTCGTTTTTTGGGGCGAGTGTTGCTGGTCCTTGGTCGACCACGTGAAATATGTGCTAATTAGTTTTCGCACAAGCGGCAACGATTGTGGCTAACGGGCTGATATACGAGTGTAGACAGTGCTGTGGCATTGGCAATGGCTCTGCCAGGTGCCGGCAGCAGGGGCAGGTGCAGAGTTAGCGAGGTGGCGCCTTGAGCGGATCCGGCAAATGCCAAATGCGCTTCCCAAAAATGAAAAGGGGGTGCAGTACCCATAACTGGCCTAAATAATACCCTGTTTATATTATCAACCCATACCGTGGTTATATAATTAGAGCATTTCTTTTGTCGCCTGTAAAACTACTTAAATAAATTAAATAAAATTAACTTTGTGTTAAAAATTAAATAAATTGGTTGGCCCTAATTAATAGATACGCAAGTTAAATCCGTAATCCACTTAAAAACTATTTAAAATTTGGTTTGGGATCGAATAAAAGCTTGTTCCAACAAGTGTATCAATGCATAGATGAGTTGCTTTCAAATTTAGCCCGTTATAAAGGACGGTCTAGAGTATTGACTTTCAGAATAACCTCTTAATACAATCGACAATATTCTATTACAAACAGATGTCGCAATTTAGATATTGCCAAGCTTAATATTTGCAAGGCCCTTAAATTGCTTTTTAAATGGTTAAATACTATTTGAAAAAGGTTTATTAACTTAAAACGTGTTATACGGATGCATAATTTATTAATAACAATTAATTTATTAATTAAATACATGTTGAAGAGTTGATCCAAATTAGTTCTCAAATTAGATTGAAAGTGTTGTCTTGTCGATGAATACATGGATACCTCTTCAAAGCTGTATTCTCGAAGTTGTCTGATGTTTGTTTCATGCTCTCTCTCACCTAGCTAACATGCCTGTGTTTCTGCTTATGCCACGGGCTGTGCAACAATAAAACAAATTGCAATTACAATTATATCTGCGCTTGGTTAATCAAGTGAGGCGGCGGCAACAGCGGCAAGTTTTTACTGTGTAGCTGATGCTGCAAAATATGTTTGTTGTTGTTGTTCTTGTTGTACCAATTGTGTTGCTGTTTGTTACTTAGCTTCAAGTTCTCTTCCGCTCAATTGTCTTTTGGCAAGATGTTTGCGCTGCTTGTAAAGGATTTTCTTTTGCATAGACCTAATTTCCTTTTCTTTTATTTATTTTTTTTTTGGCTCATTTCTTTTGTCAACGTCAACGTCGGCCCTGCCTTGCCCCCCGTTTTGCCCCTATAAAATACTTTTGTTTGCTGGCATTGTGTTGATTTGCATTGCAATTTCAGCGTCGACTTTTATTTGCAGCAGAGCACATTGAAAACGTATTTACAGCTTATGTGAGTGTGCGAGTGTGTATATGCATAGCTGCTGCACGTGAGATAAGCAACATTTTGCGCTGTGGGGACATTGAAAAATTGCATAGCATGCGCAAATTTTCAGTGCAGCTCATTGCGACAGCTGAGCAAATAGGCTGTGCGACAAGGGGTCGAAAAGGACGAGGGCCACGGTACTGATATAGGGCATTCAAATAGCTACTAAGAAATGGGACAGCTGCTGATGTTGCATCGAAATGACATTGATAGCTGATGCTGCTGCAACAGATCAACGTTGCAAAAGTTTAAATATTACGCATACGCAACGTGCTGCTGTTGCGGTTGCCATGCCCACGGTTTAGGCATGCCGATCACGTTGCCAAATCATTTAATTATGCCTGTGGTCTGTGCCGACATTAGCGAGAACGGATAGCAAGGACACGTGCCCTTGCCTAGCGACCAATTGACATTTAGACCCGCCCCCAAATCCCTGTAAATGAATTCCGATTAGTTTCAGGCCGTTTGCAGCATGTCACGCGGTTGCTTCGCTTCATGTGTTTGCAGCTTAGTGAAAAATTTATTATCAGCCCACCTCCCACGTTCAAGTGCTACGCTGGGCTATTTTGTTTCCAAATTGACGTTGACAGACAGAAACAACATCAACAACAACAACCGTAAACTTTGCTGCATTTTCCATTGATTTTCGAGTGGTTTTAGCTGCTGTTTTTGTCGTGTCATCTGCTTTTTGTAGTTAGTCTGAAAATTAGTTTATGGTCAAAACTTTTGGCTTTTCGCAATGTGTTTTGCATAGTTGTAGACAAATTCAGTTGCCATCTCAAATGAAAATCACAAATTTATTGACGAGAAGCTATTTCGACTAAATATTCAATAAAGCCAAAATGCCAAAAACATGCTATTGGTATAGCAAGAGCTAGCTGTCAGATATGCTGATTTCAGTATTATGGAGAATATGGAACAAAGCTGAAGCAGAAAATCGAAGTTTCATAACATAAGTGAATTAAGGTGATCTATTATCTGAGCTTATAAGAGAATAATGTTCTGAATGCTGGACTAATGCGAATCAAAGCGTATCCTTAAACTGCTGAATACAGCATATAAAGGATGACATCAATATATTTACATAATCCCTCCATAAAATGCAATTAATGCATATTTCTTGCTGTGGTAAAGAAATAGAATACGTTCTGTAGAAACGCACTGTTATATGTAAGTAATAGAATTCTCTTCATATGCATAGCGGCCCATAATAATCAAAAGTACCTAGAAATATCACAAAATTAACATTAATCTGAATGCATTTACTCTAACATTTGCCGTAACGGGATACCAGATTTTGTAATAAACAAAATATATTATTAAAAAAAAATCGTTAACAGCGAATTTAATATGAGGATAAGGAGCTTAATACGATTAAGTCTTTTGAGATTAGTTGCATATCCAATATTTGGGATTATTCTTCTTTAAGCCTTTAACGTTATTTAAACCACACACACATACATACACACACTACCGCAATTTGATTCACCAAATAGCTGCCGCCTAATGGTTGCTAACGATATGGCTTAGGTTTTTTTGATTACCGCAAAAATTCCCAATTCTGCTGGCTTAGTAATTATTTTCTTTTGTTGTCTGTTTTTGGCATTTATTAAATTAGCAGCAAAAAACAGGCATTTAAAATGCCTAAAAATATGCAACAAAATGAAAACATATAAATAATTAAACCGCAGTTTTTTGCCAACCATTAAAAGGGCATTCTCCGGGCGTGTGGGCGTGGCAATACAAAAGCGGGCTTGGAAAATGTTTGTTTTTGGGTCGCCGACAGAAAAAAAAACGGGCGGAGCGACTGTGGCAAGGGATTGGAATGCGGTGGGTGTAAAAAATGCTGCGTTCAGTTCAGCGGCAACGTTTGTTGCACGGTCTTCAGGGAGATGCCGCACAACAAAAGGCCCGACCTCAACTGAACTGAAGCCGGTGGCATCATTAACAAGTACCTAAAGCAACTGGTAAAGCAGGCCAGAATCTTCTCATCAACATAATGTGCGGTTGCGCTGCACACTGCAAAACATAAAAATCTCTGAACTTATTTCGCTCAGAGAGGCGCATTCTTTTTATTTTATTTTTTAATCTGCCGTCCACTTAATGACCGCAAATCAGAGCAGGATTATGTGTGCACCAGCTTGCAGATGCTTTGCTGGGTCATTAAATAGCGCGTGTGCGTATTGGTGTCAACTTTAATTCATTATTTTTTCTCTGCATGAACTGCCTTTTCTCCTTCTTGGTGACGCTCACATTGTACTTATATCCTTGTTGTTATCCTGGTCGCTATGTCGTGTATTTTACTTTGATTTATGAAATATGCATAGCTTTTGCTCCGCAACTCTCCCACTACGCTGTATTGAGTTGAATTTTAATGCGGTTGCCTAGAACGTTACATTGATTTTCCATGAAGTCCCACTTAATTCCCTCAAGTACTTGCTAAATGTTTCCCAGGAAAAACTTCTGCTGGCTGCGAAAGAAGCTGCGGCAAAAGTAACTGTTACCACGACAGTCTTTGCTATCATTAAATAAATTGGAGTAATTAAATAAATGCACTTGACAGATGTTGCCCACCGAATTTGTGGTTGTAATTGCTCTCGCAATGCGAAAAGTTACTCTCGTTGCACACTTGGAGCTGGTTGTGCCACAATCTGGGGCAGGCAGAATGAAAATTCCTATTCGAAGTGCTGACTGCCTGTCATTTACTCTAATGAAAATTGAGAAAACGTATTTGTAACTGCAGCAGTATATATACCTATTGTGTCGACTGTGAGCTCATCCGAGTGTCAGTATCGATTATTGTTTCAAAAGTTTGTTATTGTTATCGAAATATGCCTTAAGTGCCTATCTTAGTTAAAATTTAAGTTAATTATCTATATTAAAATACTTAAGTTGATATCACAGCTTAAGCTCCAATGTTATTTACCCCTTTTTAATTTGCTTTTCGGTATTATCAATTGTGCCTATTTAGGTCTAGTTATACTTGGCGTTTGCGTCGACAATTATCGATAAATCTAACAAGGTGTTTGTAATAAGGATGCATCTACTTTTACATCCAAATTTTGTATTGTAAGACAGTTGGAGGATCATTTTTTCTCGAAGCTAAAGGGCAATGAGGATCAAAGTAGCCTCCCTTATAATCATTTTAAAATATACATATACAATTTATAAGATCACATAAAATCTGAAGCTCTGAATATGCGAAAAACTTAATTGTAATTAGAAGACAATTATTTATCGAGTAATTTCTAAGATACTTAATTTGAGAAATTGAATTACAATATTATTTTCATTACGTTAAATGTTATATATCAATCTTTATAATCATCTTATCCATGTTGAGTGCCACACCTATGATTCATTTGAAACTCTATCTGAAGCTTTCATTAACATAGTTTCAGTGTCAGAGCTTCAGAACTGTATCTCAACGAAGTCTCTTTCACTAATTAAAATAACATTTATCCCCCATTAGTCAATACAAAATGTGGGAAATAGAGACGTCATCTCGGAAATACACATTTCAAATAAGTATAGTCACATAGACATTTATATATATGTATATAAGCCATTACGTTCCGCATGGCGAGGGGCATTTATCTCTGGTCTGCTTGTTTGCTATTGCCGTTAAATTGAAGCGTTTATGTAGCTGACGGGCTGGCATTAGGAGCTCCCTCTCTCTCTCGTAATTTGGCTTAAACGCAGTTACATAAAAAAATGACAAGTTGTGCCTGAAGTGGGCCAAAAGGAAAGCAGCAGCCGGCTTAGATGATGTCCTTGGTGAGGGCGAAACCAAGCTGTAGAGCAGCGCAAGGAGCAGCCTCAAGAGGTAGCCGCTTATGAAAAGTCATGATGTATTTGTGGCCATTAATGTGGCAAAATGACACACACACACACAAGCTGTGTGTGCGTCAAGAAATGAATATTTATGTTGGCAGTTTCCTTAGCTGACAAGTGCTCCGTATACATAATATTTGCATTGCGATTATTAGTTGAGCTACTCCGCGCTGCGAGCTGCTGTGCATGTGCGGCCACCCGAGCAGGGACCGCCTCAACATTACCCTTTTCATGGTATCATTAATCAATTTCCAGAACTCACCGCAACAGCAGCCGATGTTGGCCAGCAGGTGACATTTGCATATATTCCATTCAACACTTGCAACTTTTGCGGTTAGCCAAAAGTTGTTCCGGCGTTAATTAACAGTAAACACCAGCTGCCAGTTGATGGTCGCATAACGTGCTCGTTATCAAGTTAAACACTTACCTGTGGCAGGGCTAGCGCGGCTAGACTCTGCAAAAAACTTTAACCCCATAGCTAAAGTGGCACTCGTGAAAATACATAAATATGAGACGCATATGCCTTGCTCTCTCTCCCTCTTTCTCTCTCTCCGTCTAAGCTTAATCCTTGCCATTAACATTTAATATTTTTCTGCTAACTGCACACATGCATGTGTGTGTGTGTGTGTGTTGGATTTTTATGGTCTGCTGACAAATTACGCGAACTTTCCATTAGTCGCAAATGCTGCCAGACAGGCCTTTCTCACGTGCTGCATTAAAAATATTGCCACACTTCTTTCTTTTTTTTTTAATTTTTTTCGTTCATCTTTAAAATTTGCAATTCTTTAATAAAAAGGTAAACAGAGAAATGTAATTTCTTTTCCCCGGGTCAGTTTGCAATTGCTCTTCAAATGGAAAACTTTGCGTCAGCATATAGTATGTAATTATAAATGCCAAAGTTAATAGAATAGAGCCACAAAAATAATGAAGAGGCAAAGTTGCTCAACTTCAGCCCGTCCGTACATATGCCGACGACAAAGATTAATATCACAAAGCTCATTAAAATTGCCAGTTTTTATACATACATATATATATATATATATATATATATATATACATATATATAATCTCATGTAAATTGGGGATTGGGCGTTTGCTTGGCTGTGACGCTGAGCTACTGAGAAGCTCTCTCTATGTCCTGCTCCAGGTGCGCAGGCAGCTGAAGTAAAAGATTCACGCGATGCTAAATAATTTGTCTACGTTGAAGTTCAAGGAACTGGCTGGCTGCTAGAGAGGGTGTGGGTGGTGCGAGGGACTGGGCATGTGGGGATGTGTGGAGACACGTCTGCGCCTTTTGTTTATTGCGGTTTGTTTATAAAAGTTGGCTCTGTTAATATATATACGGCAGGGCAGCTACACACGACTGGGGCGCCATGCATCATTTGCGGCAGTCTAATAAATTTATTACAGCCAGGACACGCAACGCAGCAAGATGGTAAGGTGTTGGACCACGAGTGAGGGGTTGGGTTAATTCCACACGCTAATGATGTAACCACATTTGCCAGCAAATTATCTCCACATCAAAAGGTTGCTGCGGATGAAGGCCGGAGAACTGTATGCGAAGTTTGCCAGAAAACTTGGCGATTGATGGAGGTGTTTTGATTTTAATGAGCATTAGCATGCGGTTTGTGGCGCATTTAACTGCCAGGACTTAAAGCAGCAGCAGCAGCAGCAACGGCGGCGCATTACGGTAAAGGAAAAGTTTTTTGGGCCTCAAATTGCTGGGTACTTTCCCAAGGTGTTGTTCGCGGAACTTTGCAGCTGTAGCATTTAGAGAGCCATTTACGAAAATGGTTTTCTAATACGATTTAAGTTGAGGCTATGCGGCTGCAGCTGTCCAAGCCCAAACAATAGTATGTATAGAAGTATGTAGTATGTATATATATATAGTCGGAAAATCTGTTGGCACTGGCAGTCAACTTGGTTTTTCTTTTGTTTAACGATGCCGCGATAAGCTTGATGAAAGTGTCTGAGGGAGCGAGAGCGCACAGTTGGGCGACACAGATTTATCTTAAACTGGGCAATCTGCCTGAGCGTTCACTCGGCTGGCGGCACAGAGTAATTTGTTTGCCCAATGACAGGCAGACAACAACAAGCAGCAACAACAGCAACAGCAGCAGCAGACTAGACTTGCGGCTTGCAAAAAAACGTTTGTAAAATGAAATATTTAATTATAACACACAAAACTTAGCAACAAGTTGACGCCACTGTCTCTAAATGATTTTCTCGTGTATTTAATCAAATTACTGCAAGTGGAATTTTAAGTGGGCCTTGTCTTGCCTTTTGCCAAGATTCGCACAGAATCGCAAAATCGGCCAATGTATTTTTATGCCAATTATTTTATGCATCTCATGATCAAGTATAAATAGTGAATCTTTGAGGGGCTGGGCAGCAACAACTCATGCCATATTTTTGGTCAACTCATGAGCTTTCAACTTACACACTTTTAAATTCCAATTTTATGTTAGTTCAATAAAACTCCCCTTTAAACTAAACATACTTGCACATAATTTCATGTGCAAACAATCAGCCACAAAAAATAATTTAAATTTGATAATTTTGTGCACAATTTTCATTTGAGAAAATTCTTGTTATTTCATTTGCGCAATTTATTTGCATTCAAATGGGCTGCTTGTTCTATAAAATATTGCTTCGATATTGTTTATTGTGGCCATGCGAGTGTTTTGTTGCAATTTCTAATTCATTTGGCCAATTTACTCGTGGTTTTATTCAAATGCCATTTGCCAGCAGATAAATCAACATTGAAACCCTAGCCCCCTGGGCTAGGGGGAGTTGTGGTAGCAGATCTTTGAATTGCACTGAGTACAAGTACCTTGGGAACTGGCACACATGGCAATCAGAGGCGTCAGCCATTCCCAGCAGAGAGCGCTGACAATACACATGGAGGGAAAAACATGAAAGCATTTTTGTTTTTCTCTTTGTTTTCCCATATAAATACATATTTTTTCTTTCGGCGAAAGTTACTGACCAAATGCATTTGCGTATTTATTGTAATTAAATGCTAAAAACTTTCAATGATTGAGCACAACTGAAGAAAATTCTGTGTTTTCCATGCCGGCGAACATGTTTAGTCACACCCACATTCGTATATTTTGGACTAAGGCATTTCCACAGTCATATTAATTAGATCAATTAAAGATACGCCAACGATTTCTATCAATTAATCGCTCAATTAAGCACTAGTCACGAGTGTGAGTGAGCCTGACCATGAGTTTGAATGTGTTTTGTTGTCAGAATTATGAGAAAATGTGTTAAGTACATTGCAAATGTCAAAGTCAAACAAGCAACATGCGATATCAATATCTATCGATACTGTTGCCAAAAGCTTAGTCGTTATGCCTTAAAGCGTCTGCGCTGTCTCTTTTAAATGTTTTTAACTAAACTCAGAGTTTTAAAAAGTAGATAGTCGCAAACTTTGCTGAAATGTACAGTTGTTTAATTTAACGGATATGCCACAGTCAAGCCACATGCGGTATTCAACAAAGCTAACAAAGGTATATTAAATTCAAAATTGTATAATTTTTTGAAAAAGTCACACGTTTGGAAAATAAGATACAAACGTAAATTTAAGCGGTTCAAACTGTATGTGATATATAATTAATGTAAATCCCACATCGATATTATAAGCAAACTAAATTCTGTTACGACTTAAATAGGACAGTGAATTATATAAAATGTATGCAATTTCAGCTGATCGATATTTGATAAATTTGCAATTGCCACTCGATATATGTACATAAGTACTTAATTCTTTTTACATTATGTACAAAATTGCACATAAAGTGCTTAACTTAGAAGTTATTATATTTAATTAGCATTTAATTAAAGATAGTTTGTTTGTGGCTCGAAAGGGTTTATCATTAAAGCTGATTACTTCAAGACTAGCTACTACTTGTATTAATGCAAGCTGCGGCTGCTTTGAGTCCGCGTGCCCTATACATTACCGCAAATTGGAGAGCCGAGCGCAGGGCCTGAAGCGTATGGCGAGGCAGTCACGATGACGATTGCCGCATTGGTAACTCGAGATGGGCGAGGCTTTGTGGTAAGTCCGAGTTGCATAAGTCAAGTCAAGTCTGTTAATAAGCATATTCAAGTGCGCTTACATCTGTAGATCTAGCTTGAATGGGGGCGTGGAGCTTGGGCAGGGGCTGATTCCCTGACGTGGCTTGACGTGAAATGCGAGCACCCAAGAGTGCTCTTAACCACATTCGAAAGCCCGCGCTTTATGTTCACATTATTACTTTTCTCACTTTTCAACAACAACATTTTACCATTTTGGTTTTTTCTGAGGCCTCAGAGTTTTATTTTATTTTATTTTTGTAGACATTGTTTTTTTTTAGCAGCTAAATGCCATTAACTTCCTGCTCTTTATGTGCTCACTGCTGTTGTTTTTTACTGTTTAATTGTTGTTGCTCGAATTGTTGTCGTTCGCAATGCTTCTGTTCGCAATGCTTCTTGCCACTAATTTGTCAAACATTAAAAAAGAGTCGTAAATATAACAATCAACTTTGGACATTTTGACATTTGGCGCTGCTGTTTTTCGTGTGCTGCCGAGCGTGAAGGTTATATAAAAAGTCCCAGTACAAACGACTGTGTACGAACATATATATATATATACTATGTGCTATATACTACATCTAAAGGTGTGTACGTTGGTGTGGGAGTGGAAAACAACGTCAGAGTTTGCGGTAGAACAAAAGGCCAACACAATCATGAGGTTTGCAATTTTCGTATGTTGGATATGTGTAAAGAATATTTATAGCTGGGATCTCGCATGATCTACCTGGAATGCATTTAGATAGCTCGAAGCGTAGGAAAAGATCTAATAATAGCTTTCAACATTTACAGTAATTGGGCAAATAAAATGCTAATTGACATTATAATAACCATTTCTCGGCACAAAAATTTGAAAACATGCAAAACGAGAAAGAAAGGCTATATTCGGCACGCCGAAGATCTAATACCCTTGCAGACCCATCTACCCTTGCCCGCATCTAAGAAGCACAGGTAAAATAGTTAATGCCGAGTTTGGGCAAGATATCTTGATAAGCAAAATGATTTTTTCATACAACAACTTAATTTTCGACCGATCGTTCCTATGGCAGCTATATGATATAGTGGTCCGATCTTAATAGGATTTTGCATATATATGAGGAGTAAAGTAAAACTAATAAATGCCGAGTTTGGTCAGGATATCTTGATAAACAAAATGTTTCTTCATACAAAAACTTAATTTTCGACCGATCGTTCCTACGGCAGCTATATGATATAGTGGTCCGATACAGCTGGTTTTCACATATGTGCTGCGTGCAACAGAAAGAGGGACTTCTGCACAGTTTCATTGAGATAACTTTAAAACTGAGAGACTAGTTCGCATAGAAACAGACAGACGGACAGACGGACATGGCTCTATCGACTCGGCTGTTGATGCTGATCAAGAATATTAACTTTATGGGGTCGGAGATGTCTCCTTCTATGCGTTACACATTTCACGACAAAATTATAATACCCTCTGCAAGGGTATAAAAATTCTGGTTAGTATCAAAGCTATAAGGTAAAGAAGTGTAAACATATTTACGGCTTTATAATTAGTGCGGGTTTTTTGGCTTTAAAATTAGCAACATCACAAATTTAGAACAATAAGTCTAACTGAGAGTTTCGCCAACATTTTTTTGCCTGAACAATATTGCAGATTTGGAGTAACTTTTATATTTTATGGCATCAACAAGCTTTCCAAGTGGATAATCAACATTTTCAAAAATGGAATTGAGTATTTTTGTAGTGCAAAAGTATTTATACTATGCGATAAATTGTATCCCGGCTCTTCGAATAGATGAAAATTGTGAATTCTGTGAATTCTGTACAAATAACAATTGCCACATTGCTATAAATTAAGTAATTGATGAATACAATACAATACATTGAATACACCAATACATTTTGCTTAATATCTGGTTAGATAATTCAATCCTGTATTTTATTTTAAATAAGGTATTTTGATATCCCAGACTGTGTGACGGGTTGTTCAAGTAATTACTCCAACAACAAAAACACCTCAAGTGAAATAGCTGTGCAAAATCTTGTATTACTGTGGACGTCATGGCAATTGTCAACAGCGTCAACAATGTCGACAAGCCAAATTAGCATGAGTAATTAACTTAAATACAATAGAATAATTTAGTTTTCCAAATTGCACACGAAACATCTCCGTCTCTTTCCTTGTGTGTGTGTGTGTGAGTGTGTATCACCGACTTCCCACCCCGCCCAAATGCCTGCCAGCAGACGCTCTCCGGCTGCGTTGCTCGCACAAATGATAATTTTGCATGTACTTAAGCGAAACGTGGCGGTGAAATGCCTAGAAGCATGGAAGGGGCGTAATCTGAGAGAGGGCAACGTCATGTCACCATTTTGGACTGTAATTACGCGAACGCACGTCAGCTGAACGCGAACCAAATTGACCGCTTCAGCGGATATCGGAGCCATGGCGCTGTGGAGTTTGACCCTCCCTTCCATATAATGCCCAGATACTCATCGTGGATATCTATCGTGTGGTACACGGTTTTTCGCTTTAGCTGCAAATCAGTTGATATCATGTATTTCGCGGGCGGATGAGCTCTATAATTTGTGTGCGATTCCTAATTGACATTTTATGACCCAGATTTTGCCTAAGCTAATTACATTTTGATTGAATTCTTGATAGTTCCAACAGACCGAACTGCAATTCGCCTTCAGGTGTAATTTTGAAATTGTGAATACTTGCGTGATAGATAAGCAAATAATAATGTTTGATGACATAAGTGCTACGATGCATACCTGCAATCAAAGAATAGAAAACATATGATCCTAAATATTTTAAAATATAATCAAATAAAAAGAAAACAACTATTAAGAGTGACATTGTATACCCAGCTAACCCTACACCCTCGGTGCTTCGAACATAAATTATGAAACTTGTTGAAAGTACTTTAGACATTAAAAATATTATGTTATTCCCATTTTCAATCATGGAACGAAATCTTCTACATAAAACTGTATATCGTGATTGACTGACACACTTTTCGCGGAATCCCGACTTCCTCGGTAGAATTGCGACTTAACAATTTTTTGGGCGAAGCTTTTAAGTTTTTCCGTATTTGCATCAACATTAGTTTCAAAGCTCTACAAAAGAATTTTATGAATACGTGATGCAGCGATTTGGGAAATTGCACCCCCAGCTGTTGCATGTAAGTTTCTTGCTTACCATCGAAATCATTTTCAAAGATCGCTGTGAGAATTTATTTAATACGTTCTTGGGTGGCGAAAAGGTTTAATAAGGTTTAAAAAACGAAAGTTTATTCTTAAGCTTCCAGGTTTTTCACCGCAAGTCTAACAAGGGCGGAAATGGAGATCAAGATGGGTAGATTTCAATTTTCCACGGGCGTGTACTCAGTGGAAAGGTAATATCTTAAAGTTTAAGCACAAAATGTTCCACGGGAAAGGCCTAGCAATACCCGCTAGCCACATCATATATTTATATGTTTTATGTGTTAGTGCATGTATTTTTCAAACATTTCTGCTATTTGGCAACACCGAGATTACGTTTAAGGGGCTAAAAGGCTGGGTGGTCCTTAAATAACTCGTTTTTGTCACCCAGAGAAATGCCGAATCAGCATCATTTGTGAGCATGTGGCTATACAATGGGCGGCTAACGCACTTAACCCTTGTTGTCCAATACAGTTATGTCATCTGAACACTGCCTAACCAATCGTTTCCCAATGGTTGTTCCCAGACCAAAAAAAAGGCGTGCAGCATATGCCTTTTCTGCTTTTTAATGCAACACAATGCTGAATGGTTTTCTATGCATTCCACATTTTGAAATTAAGCAACGATTCCTTTTCGCCACAGCTCTTTTGAGCTTGGAGCTGGCCCCGGGCTGGGCTCGGGTTCGAGTTCGGGGGTTGGCTGTTTTGGAGTTTGTTCGCCTTTTGTGGTGTAAATAGGCGGAAAAGAAAATTATGTTTACGCAAAGTGGATAGAATGAAATCGGTTTTCTATGGCATACACCCAGGCGCATTGTTCGCGACTGCCCTCGCTCAGTGGGACAAACGGCAGTTCTGCACTCCGATTAGAGCCGAAAACGTCTGTGCCAGCACCCAAACTCCTACCAACCGCTCCGCCTGCCCCTTGTGCCCTGCGATTTGGCAACTTACATGCAACTCAAATTAAATGAATTGCTCAACGCGCACATCCCTCCTCAGGCTGTCGAGCAACCCGTAAGCTCATTTTTTTAGCTTCACCGACTGCTGGCCCCTTGGCGCCCTATTAAAAACATGCTTCAATGGTTTTTGACCAGCTTTTTGTTTGCTGCTCGGAAGTTGTTGTTCCGCAGCCTCCATTAACCAACTGGAAAGTGGTCCAGCAAAAAGTTGCAGCCTCTACATGCCTTTGCCCGCCAGGTACTTAGCTAGGTAAATGAACTATGAAACACTCTACTGAATAATTTATGTGCGTTCTCATAACCAGAGCATCAGCCACTTGAATCGCTGATCGACTGTACAAGCCCTCTTCTGCTAGGTTTTAATTGCGGGGGCGTGGCCAGCACTAAAGGTGGGTAGCTATAAAGTAATGGGAACCTTGGATGCACAAGTGGAAGCATTCCACTTATCGATTTATGCATAAAGTTTTGTCTTTTACGATTTACTGCAATTAGTTAATACAATTAAGCTCACATTTAGCTATTGTGAGCGTTACAGCTTAATAATTAAGGATTTCTCGGATTAATTTATTAACGTATAAAAGCAAATAATTGTATGAAGTTGAAGTTAAATAGTGTAAGTTTAGGCTTTTATATATATATATATATTTTAAATTCTGTATTCAATATTAAATTTTTTTTTCCGTCCAGAGGAACAGCATTCAATTTTAAACTCAAGTTGAGATTGAAGTCAATTCAATCAAGTCAGATACTACTTTAGGTTGATTTGTTAACTTTGCTTTCGTTCGTTTTTAGATTGTAAATATTCCATTAATATTGAAGAGAAGTAACCATAAAATTTATTAATTGCATGCATCCTATTATGGTTTGACTTGTTGAATTTGCACCCGTTACGTTTTAAATATGAAGTACTCTATTAATATTGGAGAAAATAACTCAGAATTTAGTTTAACTGCCCACAATTGTTCCAATAGTAGCTTTAATGAGCTTTAAAGCTTTAACTTGATTTGTTTTAAGGTATAAATATTCCATTTATGTTAGAGAATGGTACTCATAGAATAGATTAACTGCATGCAGGATATACATGCTCTACCAATTTAAAGCTCTTTGTGGATTTCAAGCTCTACAGATTTAACCAACTTTAAGCTGAACTTTGCATATTTTTACTAAACTTGCTGCCGCTAACAACAGCGCTGCTTGCATAAAACATCAAACGCTGTGCCAAAATGTAAAGGTCCCTACGCGCAGTCCACCCACAACAACGCCCACAACCACGCCCGAGCTGGTTGCAGCAACACTCCCCCAGCGAAGCGCGAAATCGCATGCTAAACAAATAAGAGCAGCATGAGGTATAAAAAAATACGTCGCTAAAAAACAAAGAGTAACTGAAACTATACCCCCCCCCTCTCCCCCATCCCAATCCTTTTTCTCAAACAGCTTCGCCCCCTGCAGCTTCAGAGTTATGCTCAGCTATTTTTGGCATGCAGCGAGCTCAGCTGCGATTTGTTGTTGTTTTTTCCATTGTTGTTTTCGGTGTTGTTTGTGGCGCATGCTGTTTGGTTTGAGGGTGAAATAAAATCGTATAAACAAAAGGCGCCCTAAAGTTGATTTCCGGTTTCCGCTCAAATGGCCGCCGCCTGCGCGTTCGTGTGAGAATTGTGTGCTGCCTGCAGCCTAACTGTAGGTGTCCGTGTGTGAGCAACTGTGTGTGTGTCAGTGTGTGCGTGTGTGTGTGTACATTTTTTATATTTTATGATTGACTGCCTGCAAAAAAACACAACCAACATATACGCGCTGGAATTCGTTATAAAGTGTTGGTTGCAATTGTTAGCTGAGATTTAAAACAGCAGCCCTGGCAGGGAGCATGGCAAGGGGGAAGAGTGCTTAATGATCCAAATGTGCCACAGCCAATCAAATTGGCGACGCATTGGCAAAATACAATTGCCAAAGCAAATATAACAAATTTCACGAATCATTTATGTAAGCATGTCAAAGTTGTGTTAAACAGAAGTATGAGACAAATTGAGAGGTGCATAGCAGAGGAAGAGAGCCTGGTGTTGTGTGAGACGCATGCCTGCGAATCCATCACCTCTTTGGGGCCGCCGGGGCCGTAACTAATGAGCAAAGTACGCTCAGTTCGCTCGCACGGCGAGCAGCTGAAAGAGATTCTATGCCAGGCGGCTCTTACTCTACCTCTCTCTCTCTCTCTCTCTCTCTCTCTCTGTTTCTGTAGAGTTGGAGTTTGGTAAATGGCCAAACAATGGCCACAAATCTGCGGCGCCTACGCAGCACATGGTCTACACGCCTTAACTCGCCTCGCCACGCCTGGGTGGCATGCGACATTGTCATTTGTCTTAGCAGCTGTTGCTGTGCTGGGATTGGCTAGTGATGCTCTTTTTGTGTGTGTCCTTTCTATGCTTCCACTGGCATGTGCCTAGCGTGTTGTCAACGCATTACGAGGCAACATGTTCAGCACATTAGCAGCTGAGGGGTGGGCACCATTTGGGTCGGCGACGGAAGGCACATAAAATACGAATGTTGCCTGTTATTATTTGTTTAACAATTTTCAATTACCGCACACCCACAGCCGTTCTTTACATTTACAATTTGAGTGAAAATAAATAAAAACAAATTTAACCGCAGCGTGTAAATTAAATTTCAAATGAGAAATCAGACGTTGGTCGGGGAGTAAGACTGCAGCCTATAAATTTTCAATTGATAGACCACTCTGCTCTGGCCAGGCCATTCAACTATAAATATTTAATTACGTTTAACCTTTTTTCCTGACCGCAAAACTTTTGGCTTGAAGAAAGAAAACGCCCAACAACAAAAAAGGAGACAAAACTCGAAACTTCAATTATTCCACGTAAAAAATAAGCAAGCCACAATGGGCGTGGCCAAAACGTGTAAAAAAAAATTCAAAAGAAGAAAACTGAAAACGGGTAGTTTTGGTTCCTTTGGCATTTGCTTGGTCACGATCTGCTGTTTACATGGGATACGGGACACACTGGAACCTGGTTCGTTTAGTAGTCCACGCTGAAAGCAACGTGTCTCTGTACTTGCTCATACCTGTACACCGGTACACCCGCGCAGACCCCCTCCCGGTAAGGCACTTGTTTGTTTGCTGATTTGTTTGACTTGCGTGTCGATGATGACACAACACAAAAAGTGAGCAAACCCACAAAACAGCAACCGGTCGACGGTCGCCAAGGCAAACTTAACAGAAGAAAAAAAAGAAGAAGAACAAGTATAACTAAAGCCGCAGCGGCAAATCGGTAACAGAAAATTTCCGTTTGTAAACCAGGAAACCAACGGGACAAGCCAAAAAAATATAGGTAGCTGAACAAAGCGCCAAGGAGAAAAAATTCTTATAATAATCATAAAAAAAGGGCAGCACGCGGTCAACGTCGCATTGCATACCAACAGGGGCGGCTCTTGTTTGGGGCGGATCGAATGAATCAACAACTGACCCAAGCGGAAATTGTTGCAAATGTCAGCAAAAAATGTTGCTCTTTTTATACCCTTTCAGAGGGTATTATAATTTTGTCGTGAAATGTGTAATGCATAGAAGGAGACATCTCCGCCCCATAAAGTATATATATTCTTGATCAGCATCAACAGCCGAGTCGATAGAGCCATGTCCGTCTGTCCGTCTGTCTGTTTCTATGCGAACTAGTCTCTCAGTTTTAAAGCTATCTCAATGAAACTGTGCAGAAGTCCCTCTTTCTGTTGCACGCAGCACATTAGTCAAAACCTGGATCGGATTCCCTGTGCTTCTTAGATACGGGCAAGGCACTATGAGCATTATTAGAAGGTTTGGTCTGCAAGGATATTAGATCTTCGGCGTGCCGAAGATAGCCTTTCTTTCTCATTTTGCTTTGGGTATATTTTCTTTTCCTGACGCGTATGCGTGTTTATTTTACTTTATTTATTATATTACGTATACGTAGCTTGCATGTGACAATGGGCGCGAAGGGACAAAAGGGCAAGCACGCGGGTTGCCAGTTAACGGCAATTTCGGCACGCTGTTCACACGCACAGAGCAGACATTGGGGCAGCCTGATGATTTAAGCACACACAGGATACAGGAAACAGGAAGCGTGCGCCTATGGAAATGCAATTGAGGGCGCTTAAATTCAATTGTAGTTAAGCAACAAGCAGGCAGACTGAGCATTGAGTGAAAGCAACGAATTTAAACTCAGTAATAGATTTATGTATTTTGCCTAGGCTGGAATAATTTGAATTGTCGTGAATGTGTTTAGATTATAGATTTCTATTTGGCTCATTCAAACTGGTTAATGGAGCGTGCTGCCAATTCTCATTGTCAAGTTGAACAGAACTAAATATAATAATAGTTGGACGACAAAAAGCTGGCTATAATATTATCAATGGGAATGTAGGTTTAGGTATCGATATAATAATATTCATATTTTGCTTTCCTTAAATCAATTTAAATTAAATTAAATGACAATTTACTCATCTTGTGGGCACAAGTTTAACTCCAGAGTTGAGGTATTTTATGTAACACGTTGCGTATGCGTAATTTTTACATTTAAATAGCAAACACTTGAGAGTCGCCTGCTATGAAACCTTTGGAAATTTAGGCAAAGGATGTAGCCTTAATTAGTTGTGACAATTCGTCTTTTGGGTTATTTCGCATGCCGCCTCCCATTCATTGGCGATCTCATTTATGTGCCGTTTGCATGTTATCGATTTGATGGCAACTCGTAAATTTTTGTTGCTCAGCAATTGGCCAAGACGAGCAACAGCAACAGCTAATGAGCTATAAAAAGTGAGTGAAAAAGCGACTTAATGAGCGGTAGAAGCGCAACAGCCGCTGGCGCCGATGACGATGATTTGAGGAGACGAAAAGCACAAAAAGGATAATAGCAAAGGTGCTAAATGTGGCCGCAGGGCGACGTTAAACGCTAAACCGGGTCAAGGGATATTAATGATGCGGCCCTGCAGCTGCATCAATTTCAGCTGCAATTTCTGCTGCATTTTCTCAGTTTTCACCTCAGACACGTGTTGTGGAAAATTCATTGTGCACATTCGTAATTAAGAGTTATGGCCACTAGGGGGGTGTACATGGCGGGGGTGGGGGCACAGCGCGTGCTGTGGGTCTGGGCAAACAGAACTTATTAATTTCTGCATTATTTAAGCGTGTAATTTATGTGCACAGTTTGCATTTTTAATTGCATTACACGGCGTGTGGTTAATGCATGTTAAATGCATGCAATTGGAAGAGCCAACTGCGTGGCGCAGGTGCCAGGACGAGGACGAGCACGAGCAGGTGACTCGTTGTGGCGCCGGGCGTAAGAGACAACTGTAATATGGTCGCATTATTTCAATATGGCATTTGTTTAATTAATTGAACTTTAATCAACGACAGCTGCCATACGTACTCTACACATATATATATTTGAAATACTCAACGTTGATATTCATTTTCCAAAAGGTCACCAACTGCATGGGAAAATCGTTTGATCCTTGAAACGATAAGGCACTGCGCAAGTTTCGTTCACAATTAAACTGTGTGCACTTTTGTTTCAAGCAGTTGGCGCAATTAACTTAGTTTTACACAAATTATTTCCGATAACATCTTTCAGTTGTGACCTTTTCATAATTTCATTTAACGCAAAATTGTCTTTAGCGAAATTAAATAAGGCGCAGACAAAGGACACAAGGTGAAGCAGCAAATCTTAGAGAAGGGTAGCGGACACGAGGGTCAGACAACACGACACGAAGACATTTTATAGAATGCCCTCAGCTCTCAAATGCTTAGCAGAAAAAAATTGTTCCTGGCTTTTCAATTTCATTTTTTGTGTTTCAAATTAGGTTTTTTTGTTTTTTGTCTTGAAATTTTCACTACCATTGCTCCCTTAAGAGAGATAGAGAGTGTTAAAGAATATCTTATGCTATTCAATTGTTCTTTATGCGGTATCCTTAAACATTTTTTTTAATTCTTACTTGAGTAGGCGCATTTAGACATCTTTTCTTGTTTTCTATGCTTTGTGCGATATCCTTAAACATTGCCCTCAATCAGTGTTGCGAAATGTACATAAAATGTGCCAATGCTTTCATGTTCCTTTTGAGCTCAGGCCAAAATAATTATAATTTATTACGCAACAGTTGCAGCTCACGACTTACCTCACGAGCTCATCTCTAGCTGGACACACCTTTTGGACTGCCTTGGGGTGTGCTATCGCACAAAGCAATCGTAGAAATTCTTGTGTCCTGACTGCCAATTGTGGCCGGCTAATGGCGCTCAAAATTTTTTGAAGCACTTGCCGGCACTTCCGGCGCCTGCACTTGAGCAGCAAATTCCCAGCCATTATGGCGTCTAGTAGGGTATTGGGTTTGGAGTATATTTGGCGGCATTTGTTTCTTTTTAGAAACTACAGTCGGATGCCGAAAATGGCTTAAAAGCCTTGTCACAAACTCTTTTTTATTTGGCATTAAACTGAGCACAAACAAAAACGCAAATGGCAAACAAAAAAAAATACCCAACGTTGACATTTCACTTAGCGAAACGGATCAAGGGGGTTGTGTGGGGGTGTGCAAACACCCTTTAATATATGTGTATGTGTGCTCACACCCCTGGGGACCACACAAAAGTTGCTTAGAAATTCATTGGGCTAAAAGTTGTTCGCTTGTCCCAATCGCCTGCTCCGTCTATAGTATCTGCTATGTTCTTGTCTCTATCTCCCACGCGCTCACTGTCCCTGTCGCTCGCATACGCTTGCTTGTTTATTTATAGTTATAGCGTGTGTCGAGACGACAAATAAATTTTTGGACAGCAATTTCATGCAACGTGCCAGGCACAAATGAAAAAAAATAAGAAGCAGAACGAAAATGTTGATTTGAATTTGCCACACACCAAGAAAGCAAGTGGCGGAAACCACCAAGCTTAAAAGCAACGCCAACCAATTCAAGTCACATTGCATTTATTTATAAGCACTAAGCGAGAAGATGCGACCCGTCTCATATGGCAGCGGCCTTGCCAGCTGCGCATGCAGGCAACAGTTGCCGTTAGACGCGGCATTACCAGCTCTTACAATGAGTGTGATTAAAACACAGACTAATGCTTAAGTTTTATTTGATATGCTGTCTACTGATGCTAATTCGATAGATGTCTTTTTAATTCTTACACAAAAGGTGTAACCCACAACCCATCGATTATATATATTCTTCATCAATATCAGCAACCGTGTCGATATAGAGTTCTCCTCCTGTTGGTTTCTATGAAAACTAGTAGTTTTAAAGTTGTCATCTGGTCTGCATTTCTGGTGCACCCAGTACATAGTTCGAATCGGATCACTAAGCCATATAGCTCCTATTTGAATAAGCTGTCGAAAAGTTGGTTCTTGTGTGGAATACTTTTTTATTCATCAATATATCTTGAGCGAAATCGGTATTTAAAAGTTTCACTGTGCTCTCTATATATATGCAAAATCTTAACAACATCGGACCCATATATCATATTGCTGTCATAGGATCGATCGGTCGAAAATTAAGTTATTGTGAGATCTTTACAAAACTGTGGACCTTCTAGTTATATCTTATCATATACAGAGATACTATATTATAAAGCTATATCGGAAGAATATGTCGAAATATGAGTTTATGTTTGAAAAAGTATTATGTTTTTTAAGATATCTTTACTATTAGCAACAACGAGGTTTTCACACGTATATTTAATCGTCAGCGTGTCGAAGATAGTCGTTCCCTTTAAAATTTCTTTGTTATTTGTATAATTTTAACTAAGTGTTGACGCCACCTACCGGTCAGCTTGGGCAAAAGGCAATTTTACGGCTGGGGAACTACTTTATTAGCATGCAACAACATAACAAATGCAAAAATGTCCAACTGAAAAATACATTCAACTAGGAAATGAAAAAGAGCACTGTCACTGACAAGGATGCGAGAGAGGAAGAGAGAGAGAGAGATAGAGATAGCGAGAGAGATAGAGAGCGAGATGGGGAAACAGAAGAAAGAGCATTCTGACAGCACGCCATTTGGGCACATGGCAATTTCCGTCGAGAGCACATGACAAAAATTGTAGAGTATGTCACAGGACGGATGCGGTGGTGCGGTGAATGCGGTGCTGCGGCCGTACGTTAGTAAGGCAAATTCTTTTTGGCCAAACTCTAACAAAAAGTTAAAGGTTTAATTGTGCGCAACGCTTAAAATGCAAGGCTATACAGACAGAGGGGGAGAGGAAGTTGCAGGTTTGTGCTGTGAGTGCAACATCTGTGACAAGTTTTATTAAGTTTATTTTATATTTTCGCATTTGCTGGTGTGCGCAGAGGAGAGGAAAAGGGTTAACGACGTGCTATCACAATTTTGTCGGCTTGCATTGTGTTTGTGTGTGCGAGTTCGTGTGGTCAGCAGGGTAAAGAGATGCTTTGTTGCAACTTTGATAAAATCAAATGTGGATGCTATAAATAGAAGTTAGTGAAGTCTGGGGCATAGTGAGTGTTGGCCTTTCACATACAATTTTTAGGCAGGTTGCTTACACACACTTGACTCAATGGCCTTTGCAAGCTAGAGTCAGCTTCAGCTGAAGTTGTCGCATGCCGGACAAAGGTCACTTAAAGCGCTCGCATACTCGTAAAACGTTTAAATGAAAGAAAAGCTAAGGGTTACAAGCGCCAGGGTGTGGGGAGTCGGGGAAAGAGCGAAGGAGCTGGTGGAGCGGCAGGTAATGCATATCCTCGAGGGTAGCTCGTCGGGTGTGTAAAATATTTAAGTGCCATCAGTTGCAGTCATACTTTTTTAATTGACTTATCAATAATTCATGCGAAAAACACACACGTATGCACACGAGGCAGCGGGTTAAAGGGTAAGCTAGAAGGAGACAGGACATACGCCACACATTCATAAATACAAATGAAGTCAGCGGCTGAGCGCGAACGCGAAAGGTGTGACAAGTGTGAGAGATTCGAGCTGTTGGCCAGGTCGACGACTTGGAATATTTATACACATATGTATGTCCTGTGCACGCCCTGCCACGCCGAGTGATGCAAGGTAGCAGTCAGGAATGTGCCCATTGTATACGGCAAAAAATTCTATTTTTAACTTAAGCCTTAATAAATTTTATAAGATTTTTAAATAGCGGCTTTATTTTTTTATGTAAATATATATTACAAAAATATTATTTTGGTTTCTGACTTGTTTTAACTAAAAAGACTGGGGAGTAGGTTGAACGGTAGGTGGGTTGCATCGGATGAGTGCAAAAAATAAATATTCGGATGATTTTTCAACCCAAAAATCGTTACAAAATCTTATGCATTAGATTCTCAGCAGATTTCATTCATCTCATATATATTATTGCAGACACTTTAGCATAGCGCCCAGTCTATAAACCAAATTTGTTTAAGGTAAGAATAAAATTCCTGCCTTTGAGTTCGGTTCATAAATCCGATTTTAATCATCCCATAAGCCCAAGTTTTGGTTTCCCATATGATTACAGAGCTTTAATAAGGCAATTCATATTAAAATTTAGATATTTTCATATAGATGTTGAAGATTAAATTTTTTATCTACTTTGAATTGGCATCTACCGAATGTGGTTAGATAAATCCAAGGGTTGGGGCCCAAATTATGAAATCATTAGAGCTGAGTCTCAATCGAAAGTTTGTGGAATTAAACCAGAATATCTTTGAGCAAGATATGGGTCGATTCTGAAGTTATTTGCGTGTTGGTTAAAGGTAAAAAATTAGGTGGAAGTTCGGGTGAATATTTTATTGATTATCATTAATCATATGACTGTTGTTATTATATGTTACATTTATGCTAAGATGGCTTATATTATTGTTGCAAGTATATTTTGCAGTATTCAGCCATTTCGCCCTATATTTAATTTGATTAATTTGAAGCGACAGCAGAGTTATTTCGGTTTACTGAATTCCTGCTGCAAATATTTTTCATTTTCGTGCTCATCTTTATCTTGTGCTCCACTCTTGGCAATTTCAACTGCAGCCCAAAGTGGAAGCACGTGATTGATGCATTTTTAATGCGCATTTTGGGGTAGCAGTTTAATGCATTACACTAAAGGGGTTGACGGAAGGGATGTGAAGAGCGGTGGCGCGGACTGGGAATTGGGCCCGCAGTGGTTATATCCGCAATTTTTGTTGTTGATGTTGGAATTGCGCATTCGTTTGAAAATTGCAATTGAGTTGCGCGCCATTATTAAGCCTTTAAATAAATTTAGTTGACATCTCGCTTGCATCACATTATAAATATTTTGCGAGAAACATAATCAGGGCAAAGGTTGAGGACGCAAACAAAAGCAGCGCAGTAGAGCATTATGCATCAAGGAAAAAATCAAATTTAACGCATCGCTTCCATTCGTGCAAAGGTTGCCCAAGGAGGAGAATCTTGTGAATGCGCCTCGCTTGCTGAATGCTTTGAGTTTGGGCTCTGCGCCCTGGGCTGCTTAAAGAAAGGCCACGTAGCACTTGACATGAGCGGAGACAAATACACACACACACACATATACTCGCACATGCACTGAGAGGGCTCGCAGGAGGGCGTTTAAGTATGATTTAGGGCGTGGGTGGGGACCTTGGGCACGTGCCGTCGGATAACGCGCCGTTGCTCAGTGGGAAGTCGCCGCCAAATGAAAAAGAAGCAGCGTGAAAAATGTGTAGCATATGACAGGGCGCATAATCAAAAGTAAAGTAAACCAAAGGCTGGCCGAATCCGCCGGCCGAGCCAGCGCCGCCAGCCTCTTCAGCTGCCTGATGCACATGCCCGCTTACATTGGGGGCGCAGAGGCGAGCTGCTGCGTTTGGTTCTTATAACACAATATTTCACTCCATCGAAAAAGAAGGGAAAAAAAAACAAAAGCCAGTTCAAAAAAATTTTACGCCCGAGCTGCCGGTTGATGTAGCGCGCAGAGCTCTACACATGAAAGTGGCATTGGTAATGGGCTAGAGATTAGAATGTCTGTGTGGCTGTGCGTGGGTGTATGTGTCGGTGCTTGTGAGTGGGTGTGTGTGCGTGGGTGAGTGTTTATGTGTGTGCGTGTGTCTATGTGTATAAATGTTCATATACACGCACTTGACATTTCAATCATAAGTCTGTTTGCGAACGGCTTATTATCTGCGCTTGGACTTTTACCATGCAACTCAAATATTCACCAAATTGAAGCAAATATGTTACGTTAACGTTGCTGGGATAATATTAATAAGTATTACTATAATATGACGCATCTCTCATTATATTATGCTTGTTTAATGTGAAAAACAGTTTCATATGCAATTCTATCAGAGCTAAATGTACTTCTGAAAAAATTTATGCTGCCGATTACTTTTAATAAGATTTATTAATGATATTTATGCATGCATTTATATTTAAATTGGCCTGAAATATTCGATGTTCTAGGGTTTATCTAACTTTATTAGAATTTTTTTTTTTCTTATGTATGTGTTCTAAATATTAACTATCCGCGAATTATTTTTCACTTTATTTTCGAATACAACTCATTAATTTAATCGCCCAAGGTGCGAACAGAGATCCGCTGTTGTAACGTTTACTTTAACAACGTTTATATTCCTAAAAGACTCTAGTTAATAAAACAGAAGAACGGAAATTTTTCTTTGCAAGAGCTTCTGATTTCAAGTTTGAAACGCAATTTATCATTTTTAAGTGTATTCTCTGTGGTCCCATTCTGCAGATACTTTTTTAAAATAACAATTGGTTTGATCTCCCTTGCAGTTAACTACCTTTGAGCCACTTTTATAATATTAAACAAAAACTAAAAGTATTTCTTGGCTTCTATCGCAACGGCCTCTACTCGAATTATATTTTGGATCACTTGAGCAGCATTTGGCCACATCGATGTGGTGACTTAGTTGGAAAAAAAGTAGACTCTTAGTTGGCGACTCCAAAAGTTGGCCGCAACAAACTCGAGTTTTGTCTGCCCTCCTTCCCTTGAAAATGGTTTGTGGCACTTACCTCTTCCTCATTGCTGGCCGTGTTTACGGAGTCCATGCTCTGTGATAGTCCCAGCGGGGCAAGCGCCATCTGATTTTCCATTATGCTGGCGTCTCTGCTGTTGTTGCCGGTTATTGCTGTTGTTGTTGCTGCTGTTGTGTTTGTGTTGTTGTTGCTGTCGCTGGCGACTGTTGCTGCTGTTGCCGCGGCGCTAACGCTGCCCGCCGGCGAGGGAGTTGTCGGCGCTGAGATGGACGCTGACTCGTGCGACTGTGACTCGTGCGCGGAGCTGCCCGGGGAATTGCTATTTGTAATGTTGTTGCCTGCTGTGGCTGTTGCTGCTGTGGCAACGCTTAGCGCAGTAGTTGTTCCTGATTGGGTGTTGCCGGCAACAGTTGCTGCTGATGTGCTGCTGCTGCTGACGCTCTGTTGCTGGTGCTTGTTGTTGCTGCTGTTGCTGCTGCTCAGCACCAAATGCTGATGCTGTGGCGCGTACTGGGCGTGCGCGTGACGCAGCTGATAGCCGCTGTAATGGGCAGGTGTCTGCTGCTGCTGCTGTTGCAACGCAGCCACGTGCTGCTGCTGTTGCTGATGCGCAGCGGCAGCTGCAACGGCTGAGTGCTGTAGATGCTGATTGAGCAGAGCTGCGGCGGCGGCCGCCTGATTGTACTGCGCCAAACGCTGTTGCTGCTGTTGCTGCTGTTGCTGATGATGTTGCTGATGTGTATGGGTTGCCTGTTGCTGTGAGGCAGCGACTGCGTAGGCGACCTGTTGCTGCTGTTGCTGCTGCTGCTGTTGATGATGGTGCGCGGCAACGGCGGCCGCAAACTGTGTGGGATGTGCAAAGCTCAGTTGATGGCCCTTGAGCGCAGCTGCTGCTGCTGCTGCGGCTGCGGCGGCTGCTGCTGCTGCCGGCGAGCTAGCGTACTGCAAATGGGCACCGGGTGCGGTGACTGCTGCTGCGGGCACGGGCAGCACAGATACGGCGGCGGCGCACTGGCGCTTGGGCGACGGCGACAACACCTGTGGGGCACTCGCTGGCGTTTGCGGCAGCGTCGGCCTGCGTTTAATCGCAATCGACGAAATGGTGATGGCTTTTTCAAACACTGGCTGCTGGTTTTGTGTGTTGGTATTGGTATTGGTGTTGGTGTTGGGTATTATGGGTGTTGCTGTCGTCAGCGTTGTCAGCGTCGGCGTTGTCGTCACTGCGGGCAGCAGTTGCAGTTGCGGTTCGGCGATGTGGATCAGATGGTGATGGCTGCCCAACAGGCTCTGATTCTGGTAGTTGGCTATGTTGGCGACTCAGTTAAGCTGAAAGAGGGCAATAAAAGCAGGATTGAACCACATTATTGGTTTGCTGGGCAAATATTTGAGCTGCTCTTTCATTATTGCTTTAGAAATATAGTCAAATTTGCAAATAATATTTCCATATTGTCAATAATACTTGTAAGTTTATTTGACATACGACATACATACATACAAATGCTTGCACCCCACAAGATGTGTGGGTGGTGGTCCGTGAGAGAGGGGTACGCAAGAGGCTGCGCTTGAAAAAGCTGCATAATTCAAGAGCAAACATGGCGACAATTCAATAGAAAATATAACACAGTGAGCGAAATCCGAGCATCCAAACTTGTTAAATGCTTCGAGTGAACCAATGGCAACATTCGAGATGTGCTCGTACTGTTTTGTCAACTGAAACTGAAATTTCATCAGCTTTATGTGCTGCAACAAGAGACACCATGTTTCGAATTCGAAAACCAATTAGCGTGGTGTCGAATTTTTGCTATCAATGAAACGAATCTGAGGACCAGATGAAAAATTTATATTTAACGACAAAACACAAAACTTTTTAAAAACTCGTTCATGAAAATAATTATTGCACTTCGATTATTATTATCGATAAAATAAACTTGTGCCTTCGATAGTTTAAGAACCCGTTGAATTCAGTGTATAAGTTGACGAGAACAAATTAAATAATCATGGCTTCTTTTTTATTATCGATAACAATGACATTGTGCCTTCGATAAAAAACTACAAGCTAAATACGCATACTACTGAACCAGTTCTATTTTTTTTATGTGAGCGTACCAGTTAAATGCATTAAATGTAAAAGTTGACGAGACCGATTTAAAAAACAGAGTTCATGAACAATGAACGCGCCTGTGATAGAATAATGATAAGCAGGAAGGCGCTCGTAGAAAATGAGCAAATGAAAGAAAACACAGACAGCATGCAAATTGTGTAGGTCAGTCCCAGACACGATGCCAACAATTCGCGCTGTGTATTTATATTCCGTTTGTATTTCGCTTTCGGTTATCGCCAAGAGCCATCGGCAGTATCCGCAGCTGCTGGCAACTCCAATTGCGCAGTCAAGAAGAGAATCTGAATACAGCTGAATGAGAATAACAGCAACCGCAAAGCAAATAAGCAAACGAAAAGACAGACATTCCGACAGTTTGGACATACAGAATGGGAATCGAATATACACACACACAATTTATACACATATATAAACACATATGCGAAACAACTTGAAAATTGAGCTGACAACAAACCGAAATTGTATTACAAACGGGCGCTCCAAAAATATGCACATAACTAAAGCTATGATCCCAGAGAGATACTATATGTATATGCTGTAGATATGAGTGTTCGTATTGTACAATATATGCACATATTTGACTACAATACACAAACAGGGCTATGAATGCGGATTATAATGGCGCCAGGGAAGCACTAAGGACACACGGCGAGCGGCAACAAGCGACTCGAATCTGTCGCCCATCGACGCCCGAGTATTGTATGTGTATCTGAATCTGTATCTATATCTGTATCTGTGGCTTGGCGACGTCAAGCATCTTAGATACGATACATCGCCTCACTTTACATACGACAAATTATGCAGACAATAAATACGGGAGCAGGGGAATATATAAGTATCCTCTTACACCACCCTCTCTCCTCGCAACTTCCAGTAGCAAAAGCTTGCTAGCCCCAAATGTGTTGCTTTTATTTGGGATGCGGCTATTGGCAACACTTGAGTTAATTGCACACAACGCTTGCTACTCATAATTCAAATTTGAATCGATTAGGCAGACCTTGGTCGGGTTGTGGGATGAGGAATTAGCTACAAGCAAGGGGTGTTGCCGCGGTGTCAGTTGCTTTAATCCCCTAACATTTATAATTAATGGATATGCAAAAACTAATCGCCAGGAAGAATACACGATACATAATAGATGGCAAATATTTAAATAGGCTGCTGTGCCAGCGACGCATGCTAGATTTATGGCCGAAATGCGAACAATTTTGAATTTAATGTCAGCGACCGACAGTGCGTATGCGCAATATGCATACATTTCTACTAACTCTGTTTAAATTTAGGTGTCCAACTCGGTCAATTGTTGTAGATTTCGATGACAAACAATTAGCTATCGCAATTTTCCATTAAATTTAAATGCATGAAAGCCACATGTTGCAGCGGCTGAGGACAAAAATCTCGTGTTCAATATTATATATTATATGAAAGGCAATCTGCGGTGGTCGAAAACTTATTTTTACTGAAATTTCAGTAGCAACATAAAAGCTGGCAAAGAATAATGAGACTTCTTGGTTAAGGGAACAGCTTCAATGCTATATGCTAGATAATGTAGGACTAACTTTGATCTTTTAGCTCAATTATTAGGAAACTGGTATTAGATAGTCGGACTAAAACATTATATTTTACATTTCTCATTTAAGTTGACATTTCCTTTTATAAATGTTAAGGTTTCATTGTATTATATTTTACATTTCTCATTTAAGTTGACATTTCCATTTATAATTGATAAGGTTTCATTGTGTCAACCTACAAAAGCAGCTTTTCAGTATAAAAAGTTCTATAAATTGTAAAAAATACATTTGAAATTTTTTTATAATAATTTTGCATTTTCAACTGCCTGTATTAACTTTTTTTTTATTAGCTCATGCCAATGTCTATATATGTGGTCATCTTAAAGTTTTTATGATCACATCATTTATTTGTAATCGATATTTACAATTCTGTCAGTAATTGCAAAAAGAAAAAAAAAATAAATCAATTCCCAACTAAGAATTGCCAATCTTATGATATTCCGCAGAACATCTGCTTTTTCTCTCTATCGTGCTCTAAAAGTCGAATATTTCGTTCGTTTGTTTTTATTTGTTGCACTGTCCTCTACTGTGGGGTTATGTATAATATGTGCTGTGAAATTTGCACAGCAGCGATAAAGCAACAACAACAACAATTGTGAATTTGCGTTACAAATTCTACCAAACAAAAGCCCTGACAGCAACAATAATGACGCAGCCTTTGTTGTTGTTTATCGTTGGTCTGCCCTGGAAATTAGTCAGTAGAGACTCAAAAGTACAGCACAACAAAAGCAGCAAAAAAACAACAACAACAACAGCCAGCAAAATACTAGTCACACATATTGCTAATGAATTTCCCGCACGCTTGCTGAGCTCACAGCCAGCCAAGTCGCGTCTCTGTAATCGACTTCCATTTTGCATTGTTTTTATAATTTGTATTATTTCTATTTTTTCTCTATATACACATTTATAACAAAAAAACCCTGAAACGGAAGTTGGGCGCGTTTTTGTTGGGGCTGGCGCAAAGCAAATATAATTAAATGTAATTTTTATAATGACAAATGCGTTTTATTGTTGTTCCAACCACTAACCGAAACGCGAAACGAAACTCGGAGGCAGTAGCAACAAATGCCACGCCCTAAAAACCTACCTATATTGGTCGCAAATTGGAGCAATTTACGATTTCCTTGCTCTCGATTTGAACCTTAAGTTTGGCCTTAAATTTACATATCTCTGTCGATTTTTGGAAGGTGCGGGGCAATCGGAAAGTTGCCATCGTGGCACATAATTATCTCCACGATTCCTGCCGCTCGAATTGGGTCAATTGGGCGGTGCCACGCCTTCA
This sequence comes from Drosophila novamexicana, assembly GCF_003285875.2. Lineage (NCBI taxonomy): Eukaryota > Metazoa > Arthropoda > Insecta > Diptera > Drosophilidae > Drosophila > Drosophila novamexicana. The sequence goes on from NW_020824835.1 coordinate 1,961,203, forward strand.
GCGGCGCTGATTACATACAAAATGGTCTGGCTGGGCTAGCTGGGCTGTGCTGTAGCTAAACAGATCTATTGTAATAGATACAGTCTGTTGTGTAAAGCAACAGACGCTAATCGATGCACGCCCACGTTCCCATCATCATCATCATTATCATAATGATCATTATGATCGTTGTAAAGAGGCGGAAAACAAGTTTCTCAGCTGCTGCTGTTGCTGCTGCCATAAAAATAAAGATGATTTTGGGCCGGCGGATCACTTGTCAGCAGTTTGGCGTCGCGCAATTGCCAATTGCAACAGCAACAAAAACTGCAGCTGCAACAACAACAACAATTAGCATTGCTAATGGCGGCAGATAAACTAAACGCAAGTGCACGTTACGTGTACCCCGCCCACGTGATCTCAGCCTTTGTTATATATATGTAGATGCCCCCCGCATCTTTTGACCCTGCTACAGATACTCGCTCGCATCCAAAAGATACCTAAAGTCGTAGCTAGTTTTCTATCTATGACCAAATTCGTCAGCTGGGCTCTGGGAGGAGATGAGCTCGAGCTTGAGCAGGGGCTTCAATGCGAGATGGCATCCGCCCAGTGGCTCCGACACCGCTAGACTACAAAATACTTAAAGTGGTTTTGGCCATAAATGTTGCTGTTGTTTTTTGTTGGCATTGTTATTGTTGCTGCGCAGCGTATCGTGCTCACTGTTTGTATCATAATTAATATTTAATAAGCCAGACAACTTTTCTTAAAACTGACTTTGATATACCCAGGCGGCAGATACGTATACATAATACGTTGTGCACAATCATAAAATGGGTATTATAATATGTTAGTCAGTCAAAAAGAAGGGAATCGTCATGACTTGGTTAAATTGTGACCATGGAGGAACGTTGCATGGAAGCATGACTCTAAAATTTGTCTTTATGAGAGGCTCAAATCGAAGTCTTCTGTTCTATCATCAGCAGACCTTGTCATAGAGTCCAGGATTGCGAGAATCTTGATCCCTTAACCGAAGCTTAAACTTGTTGACAATTCCAAGTGACGAAAAAACAGCAAAGCAGGCCAGTTCAAATTTGAATTTCAGCCAATCTGCTCATATTTTGATGTTTATTTATTATATTAGCGGCCTTTTTTATTCTGTATAGGTCCAATTGCACAAATGCGAGCCTGTTTTTCAGGAAAGGTTCTGAAATGAGGAACAGAAACCATTCCTAAAATAAAGAAAAGAAAATTTCTGGGACATCATAAATATGCCAGAATTATTTTAGTATATTTCATTCACATAATAAAATGTACAACAGAGAGATTTAACATATAAAACTAATTGATATGCATTTGAAGGAGAATAAACAGAAAATGCATAAATAGCAGCAAATTTCTATTCCTATTCATAAATATTTCTCGCTCATATTTCTAGAAATGTAGCAAAAAAACAATCGATGCAAAAATATTTTCAATCTCTACACATACAACCTGATATCAATTTGAGCAAAAATTGAGGAGCTTCTGAAGTGTATTCAAGTTTCGGCTCATTGGCCACAAGGCATATTTTCATTTCGAGCTATTTTTGTTTGGTATCTTATTTTGACTGTCTTTACTATGAAACATACAGCAAGAAGGGGGCTGGCAGCTCAGCTCAGTTGAGCTCAGCTCGGCTTGCGTTGCCATGGTTATGTGCGCATATTAAATACAATGCTCAAGAAACATATTTTTTTTTATAACTTGGCATGCTCCAATTCGTTGGCGCAAGGCGGTGGCAGTGCCAGATATAGACACACGGCAGGCAGCAGCTCTTGGTGGTCTCCATTTGCTGGGACTGCCAGCCATTCGAAATGATGGCAACTGCGAGTACGTACTAGCACGAGTATCTTGTATCTGCAAGATAGTTAGTTTTGCGTTTTGCTAGCAGAAGTTCTTTCAACGTGACTTGCCTGCTGGCGGCGCTTGCTCTTTGGCGCTGCCTTCCCTCCCACCTACCCCTTTGCTGCTGTTTAGTTTGAGCATTTTTTGAAAATTACAAAATCCATTAAGTTGCTTGCACGCAACTTAAACATAAATCCATCATACGCCATGTAGCGCACACTCAAACACACACATGCACAGACGCACGCACACATTTGGTGAGGGTAGTAGCCACGCCTAGCCGCCTCCCCGTTAGCTGCTGGTTTTTATTATACACGGCATATTCAATGCACAAACATTCAGACACTCGACTAGGTAAGTAGGTTGGGCCCCCGTCTTCGTCTGCGTCTACGTCCACGTTTCCAACTCAAACTCCATCATCGTCTTGGTCTTTCGCGTCTTGCAGGGCTTTCTATTTAATTTCCCAGCTAGCTGGCAAACTTCTGGGCTCAATCAGCCATCGACTTTGACTTTTTGTGCCAGCAGACAGCATATAATTTTTTTCTCACTTTTTTTTTCATTTGATACTTTCAAATTTCCAGCATGCAATCAATAAATGTTGGTTCAGTTCGACTTTACTGTTTGCCATTGTGAATGTCAATCTCATTTAATGCACTTCCGTTTGCTTAATGGATATTTGCGGATCATTCGCATACATATACATACATATTTGCGGGACTAATATGCACAAATTGTGTGATAATAAAAATTGCAGCTCCCTAATCACATTCGTAAGTCGATAATCTGCTCAACTGAAATCTGAACTATTACGCCCTGAAATTTTTGTTAACATCACCAGCGTTTAATTACATGAAACGCATCAGTTTATCAGGGACTTATCTGGCAACAACTGATAGCGACAATGAGCGTAGTCGGGTCGAGAGTGCGCCCATAAATCGTACATCCGAAAGATACTCACACTCACACACACACAGATACATCTACACATTTGAATAGAGATTGTTAGATAGACGTGCTCACTCACGGCAATTGTGGCCATTAATGTAATAGACGTCGACCGAAAAGAACAGGCGGGCAGCCAGTTACCAGCCGAGATGTGAAAATTTAAAACTCATGCGCAGATTGAATACAAGATTTGGCTCACTCACAACGTTGGGAACTGTGTGCGAAACTAGTTCAAAAGTTCAAACGAACAGTGACTGAACGTTAGATGGAAGCTAAAGCTGAAGCTGGGGCTCAAGCTGAAACTGAAGCGTGTGCCCTGCGTGGCACGATCTGTTGCCCAGAGAAAGGTAGCCCAAAAGCAGTGTTTAATGGTGCTTGAGAATACCCTATAGCCGTTAACTAATGGGGTGTCTTGCAGATGTTGTCATGTTATGTGGAATTGACCCTAAAAAATGTTATGAGCTGTTGTACGCGAGCAATCCCACTCTATGCTTCGTTTTTTTTTTTTGGAAAATATCAATTTTATTTAGCTCAATACTAATAAGCTTTAAGCTATAAAATATCAAGACGCCGCATATTTTTCTACAGAGTATCATGTCTTTTTTTTTCATGCATGTTAATAATCTCTTAGCTGTACCATACATAACATTTGTATGTAATTGAAACATCCTCAGGGTATATTGAAGTCTATCAATCCAACAGGTAGTTCTGCAATAATATACCTATTCTTCATATATAATACAATCATTCTTTCGCTTTCTTCTAAGCCATCATTGATTTATAACAAATAGTTTTGTTGGTTTTACAGGGTATGATATGATGCAAATAAATAATTAAAGTGGATTTCTTGTTTAAGCTAAAGAACAATTGACTGTTAGTAACTTAATGATACTCTGTTAACGAGATGATTTATTACAGGGTACATTACAGTCGTTCATTTGGCAAAGGCATGCTCGCATGCTAAAGACTGATGCATAGCCACAGGGTGTTTGATAGTTCAGCAATTTTTCTCTTCGAACTTTTGCTTTTCTGTTGGGTTGGCTATAAATAGCCATAGAGCTCAATGGCAATCATAATAAGCTTGGCCCAATCGAGTTTCGAGTGCTTTGGTGTGGAGAGTCGCATCCACAGAGCGCTACTTCAATCAGCCTTCGTAAGCTGCCATCGAATCGGGCATCGTTTCAATTGTTGCTTTGTGGTTTACATTGTTATCGTATCCAGCATACAACCACATTTGGCATGCTTTCCCATGGCCTCTCACATCAAGTACTCGGCTAGTTACGCATATAAACCACATAGACCGCACGTTTGATGTACGTGTACATATATTTCGTTGCTGAAATGTAGTTGATTTTGTCATTGATTATCGTTTATATCAAGGCAACAAAAAAATCGGATAGGACCAGACCACAATCAAAGTACAGCCAAATGACAAATCATCAGCATCAATGTCAAAGTCAGCGTTAACGAAACAATTCAAATAGCTTTCTGTCAGTCTCTATACTTTATACTAGAGGAAATATGATATGGCACCTCTTGACTGCGAGCTGCCATTAAATTCAGTGAGGTCCATTAGCATTTGCAATTAATTTTCATTTCTGGCAAATTTGTGCAAATTTCAAAGCACTGGAAAATAACAGAATAATATACGCCGACTAAGCTCTGCCATAGGCATGAATATCTACAATGTGTTTCAGTCTCTCTCTCTCTTTCTCTTTCTCTCTCTCTCTATACATATTATTTTTTATTGCTTCAACCGAGATTAATTAACGTTAATTTTGCATAATTAAAGCGTCAGCCCCAGAGAGAGAGAGAGAGAGAGAGAGAGAGAGAGAGAGAGAGAGAGAGAGACAGAGAGAAAGGCCAGCAGCTCAACAGCTTGGAAAGTAGTTCAGAGGGGGTCGAGTTCATAATCTTTGACAAGGGAAACTGGTTGGGTTCACATTTTAGATACTCTCTCAGGTTCAGTGTCAAGGGTCATGCCACTCATTTTCAATTAAAACTCTTGTAATGCCGCATGGAAATGCTTTATGGCCACAGCTTTACTTCTATTTCTATTTCTATTTCTGTTTTTTTTTTTTTTTTTTTTTTTTTTTACATGAAAAAGCTTCTTGAATAACTCATTCTATGTAACTTGTTGGTAATTCTCAGTGGGCCAGTAAATCTGCATGCAATTAAAATTGCAAAAGCCCACAATCTCGTTGCCCAAAATGAAGGCCCAATGTCACAGAGTCAAGTCCAACACCAAGCTGTCAGCTGCTCAATTATTTGCATAAACAGAAGGCCCCAATGACAACAACCACAACAAATGCAAGAAGAAGAGAACAATCTATCTATTCAAAAGAGCAACAACAACCACAGGGACTGTGTTTAAGTTGAATTCAGCATTTTGCGCTTGGCCCCCGAACCCATTTCTTATATTTTGTTTTATTATATGCAAAGGGTAAAATGAATTACTCATAAGCTCAGATTGTGGATGAAGAGCAATGATTTTGAGCAAGAGTTAATGGAAATATTTTAAGAAATTTTGCCAAAAAATTTTCACAGATAAAAAGGCTGGCTCAAAGGCTGTTTAAAATTCAATATTGTATAGATTGAAGCATATTTCAAAATAGAATTCCTATCCTTTGAGCCAAAGCAAATTAATTTTTGCCATTTCTATTTTCATTAAGAGTTTTCCCAATTTCTCTGTTTACTATTGACCACAACAGTGCCTGAGACAGGCAATATGGCAAACTGTTTATTGAATTTCGTAACCACAAAAGGATTTTGAGAGATGCAAATAAATTTTGACAAATACCAAAAAATCAAAAACCTGAGACGGACAGTTCAAATGGCCAAGCCAAAAGCCATCAATATCAACTCAATTTGTGGTTAGTACTTGCTAATAAATTTTAAAATTTAAAAAGATATTGGTCAAATGAAAAGAGCAATTTCTGAGGCAACTCAGTGCAAGTAGCACTCATTAAATATATGTAGGAGGCTATGAAAATTGCGTTAAATATAGCGCAAAACGCGCGTGTCCGTTTGTTCTCTCTTTTATATACCCTACCAGAGGGTCGTATTTAGTTCTGACATGATAATCGCTTAACACACTAAAGAAATCATTCATTCATGCATGAATTCCAAAATTTAGAACGATCTAAATGGAATTCTAAAGAGATAATGCGAAATATTCACTTGAAAAATCTGGCATCGTATGAAAAACTTTTGTGCATAGGATGATAAAATGAGAATTAAATATTCGAATAATATATGTACAATATGTGATATTATATATTTGTACAAAGATACCTGTTTATCTCTTTAAGCCGACTCGGGTTGCATCCGGAATGCCAGCACAGTGAACCTTAGCCTTAAACCAGTTAAGTTGAGTAAGGAACAGCCAAACTTAAATTGAAATGAAGGTATCGCATATTATGCGTTTGACTGGAAGAGCATTTAATCTTCGACATTAACGAGGAGTTTCTCGCATTTCTCTTGTTTTTATTTTTATTAGGTTTTCGTACTCGTAGTTCATTCCGGATTGGCCCCTCCATTCATTCTGGAGTATGATGTCATTAATTAATGTGAATGAGTTCAGTATGATGTCAATTAGCTGCGGAAAGCGCACTTGACGGCGCTGCACTGCACAGTTTGTTGTAAAACTCGTTGCTGATGTTTTTTAAGATACAACCATACACACACACACACACATATATATACACAAAAAGGCACACGCAATGGTCATATTTTATGAGCATTTCCAATTGAGAGGCCTCCACGAGCGGCAGCTGGAATATGAACGGACAGCTTGCCGCCGCTTTGGCTGCGAGGGGCTACTGCTGGGACTTTTGTCCGCAAAACTTGAAATCTTTATCATAATATCCAAAATGTGCACAAACTTTTGCTTGAAAGTGCTTAACAATAGTTAAGACTCTGCTGTACGCGCAGTCGGATTCGCATTTGGAGATTTGAATAGCAGCTCCCAAGCAGCTACAGAGACAGAAACAGAAATGAAACTAAGCAGAGTCATTAAAACTGACTGCTTGCCACGCCCATTTACGCCCAGCAGAGCATACAACAGCTGACGCAAGAAAGAAAATGCGAATTATAATAATAAGTAAATGCAATAAAATGAAAATCCAACTGGGAAAATTGTGTTTGATTTATTGTTGTTGCTCTGCACTTCAAGCAGTACGAAAAAAGCCCCAAAGCAGCAAAGTAAAAGCAAAGCATAAGAAAATGAGAAGAAAAGCACAAGCAAAGGAAAGCATTATGCTGATAAAGTGCTTGGGGGAAAGACAAGTGACAAAAGTTTTTATGCGTTGAAGGGATTTGCTGGTCCAGCAGGTAAAACTTCGGTTGGAGGCTAATCTCCCGCCCAGTCCAGTCACCCATCTACTAACTAGCATAACTTACGCACAGCTCGAGTTGTGGACTTGGTTTGTGTCTTGGTTTACGTACCTGAAAGTAAACAAAAGACAATGGAAAAATACGTTAGAATCGAGCAACTGTTTGGCAACTTATAAATCATAAAGTCTAATTTACGAGCACATGCATTTAAATTTCAGCATCAGCTACAGATGCAGATTGCAGATTTCAGATACAGATGCCAATGCCGATGCAGAAACAGATACATCTCACAGATGCACAAAGAGTCTGTTTGTAGATTTATAGAAAAATAGAAGGTTAGCCAAGCTTTAGACCAGACCAGGGAATAGCAGTTGCCTCAGTCGGACTCTTTCTCCTATGTGCCGCCCATTTTGAAAGTTTATTAGCCTAACTCTACCCGATGACCGGGCCGATGATCTGAGCCGTGAGGAGGCCCCCTCACCAAAACGCAAATTGTATGGATTGCGGGTATGGGTAACATCTAGCTAGGTGCCGGTTTTATTTTCTAGTTCTTTTCGTTTTAGTTTTATTTTGCTTTTTGTTTTTGGTATTGTTTAAAGTGCCCTGTTGGCCCAAAAAAAAAAAAACGTTCACATTGATTTTTCGATTTGTTTGCCAATTGTTGCTACACTTTGTTGATGGATGATTGTTTTGTTGTTGTTTTTTCTGATATTTTTTCAATGTGGCGAAAGGCGAAATCTGCTTAGGTTGTAAGCCAACGAATGCTGTGGCCAGCATTTGGTTTTGAAGAGTCAAAGCCTTTCACCTAGCCGAGCATCGTGCTGCTCAGCTTGTGGAACACACAAACGTATATTTCAATTATGTTTGCCCCAGACACGGCCCAGCCCAACACATACACTTCGGAATCTCATCGAGCATTATTCATTTTGCTATTTGTGTGTAAAATTTTTATTTATTTTTGCTTCTTTGCCTGAAAACAGTCTAAAGGGAGGATACTTATATATGGCATAATTGCTGTAATTCAATTATTTACAAACATGGGTTTTGGAATTTACATATTTGGCAAAAGCAAATGTTTTTTTAAGAGAGACTCTGTTTTATATTTTTTTATATACCCTCTAAATATATTTGATTAAAAGTATTTTCTATTGCTTTGAAGCAAATACGCGTATATTTAATTTATATATATTACCGGTGGCTACAAAGATCTATATCCATCTAAACCTAGTATGTGGGCTTAACAAGTTTCACAATTTATGAAATTGTACTTTTTATAAGGCATAATTTGCATTCATTTTAAAAGATTTCTTGTTTCTAAAACTTTGAACTAACCAAAATGAATTGGTTTTTGATATTCATATGCGTTATTTTAAGCTTGCGAGCCATTTGGAATCTACTGGACAACAAAATGTGTTTATGTGAGAGTTTAAGTACGTCCAATTCCCATATCTATGTAGGAAGGCATGTCTCAATAACACATAATTTATGCATGTTGTGCATATGATGTGTATATTTGTTTATACGTATTAAAGGTCTGTGCCGATTTATAATTTGGTACCAGGCATGCCCTAGTGAAAAAGTCTTTAACTAGAGCATAACTAAAGAAGTTTATTGAATAATTTCGTTGTACGCATTCCATTCTCAGCTCTAATTTGGTTTGCACTGACCCGATTGTCTGCCTAGTCTGTCTCCTAGTCTGCCTTAATATACGTGGTCGTTACTATTCTGTTGTTCTGCGACCATGCATATCATAAAGTAAACTCTAGTTGCTGTGTGCATTTATTTAGTTAGAGCCGTCGCCTCCTCCGCTAATGATGTGCAAATAGTCGCCCACACGACCAAAAAAAATAAATGAAGATATATACAGACGACATATATATATTTATACATATATATTTCAAGATATAAAGCGACAAAAGAGAGCCCGGCAAGCACTTGACAATTGTGGCTCAGTTTGCTCAGTTGTTGGCAGCATGAAACACAAGAAGAAGAGGTGCAGCGTAACGGAACTTGGAAGACTCCTCAATTAGCTTATGGTTGGGATGTAGACGCACACAACCACACTCACACACACACACACACAGGCACACACATCGTCATGCGACTACCCCTTTTACAAATGCGATATGTTGATATGTCCTAGCTCTACCCCTCAACAGCAGCTGTGCTCCCAGCCCGCCTTCACATCCCTTTGTATGTGTATTTCTGTGTGTGTGTGTGTGTGTGTGTGTGTGTATGTGTACCTTGTGCCACATCCTTTGTTGGCTGTTCGCTCCATGTTTTATTTTCTTCGCTTTTATTTACACATGCTATTTGATGGCCTGCCTAAAGACCTGTGCAATGGACACGCATTGGCTTCAGGGGTTGAGGCTGACAAGTAGTTAGTGCCTAGCCGGGGGTTGCTCACAAAGTGTAAGTCTCAGATTACATGCTGGTGCACTTAAACCCCCTTCCGTCAGTCCGTTTGGCCCTCCTCAAGGATTGGCGACACGTCACCAATTCCAACGTCTCAACTCGAGTCGATTCGTTTATTTACCTTGGAGCGAGAGACAGAAACTGTTTGTCGCCAGCACCGAACCACCGAGCCGCGTCATGTGTGAGTGTGACCAAGGGGTGTGGTGCCAATTACAAAAACAACAGCAACAGTCGGCACGGAAGTGGTTTTGATTTAATGCCAAGATGCCGCCGTCGAAGCCGACGTTGCGTCGCCGAAGAAAGACGCAAGATAAACAGCTGCTTCCCAGCCAAACAGGTGACGACAGGTAGCCGCAACGGCAATGGCAACGGCAACGCCGAACGCAAAAGCGAAGGCGCAAAGTCACACAAAAATCACTGCGAAAGGTGCCCTGGCAAAGTCGCGTCAAACAGAAAGACTTGGCCGTTTCAGAAGAAAAATAAAAAGAAACACACAAGTTAATTGTCGGCATGTTTAGAAATATGTGAAGGCGACTTAAAACAGGTGGCAGCCGAGAAATATTTGTTTTGGGAGAGAAAAAAATCTGTACCAAAAAAACAAATATTAAAAATGTTGAGCTACCAAAACATCTTTAATTAAATTGAATTTATATATATTTTTTTATAATAAATAGCAATAATTGTGTACTACGTAAAGGCAAATACATATTGACAGATCACAAACCAGAAAATGTAATTGTTTGAGTGAGAAAAAAAATTAACAAAATTGAAAGAGCAATTCAAACATGTTTAAATATGGAAATATCAATTCCAAGCATTATTATCACGCTTCTTCTTTGATTAATAAAAGCTTTTGAACATTTCACTCTGCCCAAAAATAGTTGCTTGCTGGGCAACAAATTGTTAAAAATATCATAAAATAATTTTTACATTTTTTTCTGATTATGGTCAAAACTAAAATTCTCAAGATATAAAGGCATGTATATAAACACGTTTCGGGTCAGAATTAATTATTTGAGAGAGAAAAAACTGAACAGAATTGATGGAAAATGTGTTTAAATATGAAAATATCTGATCCATTGTTTATTTTCATACTTATGTGTATATATTATTTAATTGTAAGCTCAAGGCATTCGAAATATATGTTTTATGCTCACAATATATTTAATTTGTTATTTTTGAATTCTTTTTTAAAAAATTTATTTGATCATAAAGACCAGTTCATAGATAAGCGGCAATTTCAAAATATTTGATTAAAAAAAAAACATAACATAGTTAAGTGCTATAACGTTTTTAGATCAAAGTTAAAAAAATGTTCATTTTAGCTTATCTATTGTTATATCGGCCCGTCCTACACCGCCCGAGTATAGCTCAAAATCAGATCCGTCACGCAATTTGATTGGCATGCCTGCGGTTGATTTAATTTGTAATTGCAGTTAAAACGAGATTTCAGGATTCTATACAAAATTTCGAACCAGTAAATACAATTTACAGCAAAAGCGGGCGACAGGCGAAGGGAGGCTGCCTCTAAAGGTGGGCAGTGTGTGGGCGGGCGGGGAGCGGTGGGGCAAGAGTGGGAGGCTGCTTTAAAGCTAATGCTCGCCTAGGGTGCGTTTGTGGCTTATTGGCAATCAAAATGAGAAAACGTTGACGATGGTTACGCTCAAGACAATGGATACAGTGTTCAAAATTTCATAGCGCTTCAATTTGGCAATGCACATTCAAAGAGGCAGGTTATCCTAGCTGAATGAATGACACATTTTTCTCTCAGCCTAAAAGCTTCAACTAGCTCTGAAAAGATATCGCCTTTAGGTTATTTCGGGCTAATTAAAGCTTAAGAAAAAGCATGACTGAAAGGAGGCATTTTACTAGCTACCAAATTCTCTCAGTGTACAACCTCTACCTTGGCTTGTTTTCATTGTTACAATGCCTGCTTTGTGTGCGTGTGGGCCAGCTAATCTATGCGCACGTCTCACTGTCGAGCTGATTAGCATAATTGGCTGTCTGTTAAATTTAGCGTTTAATTAATATATGAATTTGGCTAGCAGAAAGCATTAAATGCAATACCAACAACAACAATAATCAGCTGGGCAGTGTAAGTGAGATATAGCTATGAATATATGTAGATCTGTCTATATGAATTACTGGGCTGCTTTAAGCGGCGTGTGCTCCAGTTTCCACTTCCTGCCAGCTCATCAGAGCCACTTGAACAAAGCCTTGCCATAATTGACTTCTAGCCCAGCAGCACACGCACACACGCAGTCACACACAACCACACGACCACACGCCCACACCAACAGCAGCGAATACTTAAAGAGTCGCTCGGCGCCTCAGCTTGCCACAAAAACAAAATGTATATACACACATATATAGATACATCCATACAGAAGTATGTAAGAGATGGAGCTCCAGAAACCAAAAGATACGAATTCCCAGCCCTCGCCCTACACTTAACATGTTCATCAATTGCTCGACGAGACTTTCGCCGACATAGACAAAGTGTCGGACTAACAACCACTTGGCCAAGCGCGTGGCTAGGGTTGTAGGTGGGGAGGGTAAGAGGCAGACATGAGAATCTGGCCACAACACAAAACAATGCAACAAACGGTAGCTGCGAGTGGGGGCAGCTGTCGAGTGGAGGGGGGAGCGAGGTGATGAAGAAGTCAAGTCTGAGCCGTGAAATTGTTTGGCATGAAAAAAATTGCAGCTCGAGTTGGGAACTGGAACGACAACAACAATAACAACCAGAACAACAAGAAAAGTAACGCAGCAAGTGCAACACAATCTTTAGGCGTGCCACGCCCACGCCGAAAAAGCAAAAGACAATTTGTTAGACGCCCACATTGAAGGTCTCTCAACGCAAAGATGAAGCGGAAGCATCAGCAACTACGTTGGCAAACAAATTTTTGAGAGCTTTTTGATAAATCGCTGGCAAGTCCGCGTCGATTTCAAATTAAAGTCAACAAAAACTGTGAAGATCTAATTAACTTAAGATCTAACATCTGCTTCTCTTGGCAAAACATCATCAAGCCCTAAATTCAATGTCTGTTTTGGCAAGAATTAACTTCAAAAATGTTGAAAAAGGCTTTAAAAGCCTGCAATTTAAAAATTCAGCAATTTTTATTTACTCTCCAGCAGATTCAGACTTTTTATTCGAACTATCTTTAAAAATGCCTTTATATCTCATTTTATATACATTTTCTTGTTAATGACTTTTATAGATAAATAAATTCGATTTAGCAATTAGGTATTTTCGAAAACTTTAATATCAACATTAAATCGTCAAAAATATGTTATTAATTATTTCATTTATTTTAGTTTAATTTTTTTAACACATTTTACTTTTACATAAATTTGATAACGAAACCGACTTCCGCACAGTTTTAAATATCTTCATTTAAAAAGCGATTAAAAATAAATAATTGGTGGGCCCCCCTGTCTTTAACTAGTTCTTTCTAGGAACAGTTGGTTCATAAATTTCATTCTTCCTTCCTCATTTTCTTTTCTTTTCTTTTTTTTTGTTCCAACAACTAATTTAGTTACAGCAGACGCTAAAATAACTCGCACAGTTAAGTCTTATGAATGTCATCGTCGTTAAACAAGTTAAACAAGTTTGTGGCGCGACCTCAAGGGCAAATTTCGCCGCAAAAGAATCAACGCGGAGCCACATTTGACACTTGACGATGGCTCTCCACAGCTGAAGATGCGACCCAAAGTTGACCGTGTGGCATGCCAAGGGCTGGCATTTATCATTAGACGCAGTTGATAAATTTGTGCGGCTTATGCAAATTATAGATGACGAGTCAATAAAGCAAAGCTGCATAATTAGGATGACCCCCCGTAAATCAGCTACACTCCTCCCGCCCTGCTCAACTCAGAAAAAGTGGAAAGTGTTGCTGTCCACTTGGCACATCACAGCAGGGCTGGCTAATGAACTTTGTGGAGTCAATTGGCCAACAACAAGCAAAATTCAACTGCAGTCGAAGCGCGACGGCGGCTTTCCCAATGAGGCAATACTCACCCGCCCGCGCCCGCTCCCCTGTGCTCCAAAAAAGCACAGCTCAAGTGTAAACAGATACCAGAACCTCAGCCATGCGCTAGTAGGGACTGATGTCTATGAAATGGAGTAGGGGAAGGGATGGGGCGGGGAGCAGTTAGTGTGTTGTGGGGGGGTCGCATTTCATGGCTGGCAACAGTTGCGCAAATTTGCACAAAAGACGACGTCAACAGGTGCGAGCCCATTTCCATTCCCAGCAATAGCGCGAATTCTATTTATTTAGTTACACATTTTGTTATTTTCATTTTTAACACTCGCTCACAAAGTGAAAAGCGAGTATATTTGTTTTTATTAAAGTATGATACTTGAAAATTGGGCATATATACAGATAAACTGTAAAGCTGGTATGAATATTTCTCGGATAATTAACTACTGATGAGCTGCTCAAGGGATTGATCTAACAATATATGTTGACTATGCCATCTAAGTGGTCAAGGCAAATCGAAAGGATTTTACATTAGCTGTAACACAGAAATCTGTGGAAATGATTTTACTTTCTCGGAGTGGTGTCTGAGCATATGCCAGACCATTTGCTGCTATTGAAATTCAAATACATATTTACTACAAAATGAATTAAGGAAATGGAAGAGATTTCTCTGTACTCCAAGTATATAACATTTCGCTCTGAGCGGATATTCTGCAGTCGGTTGCACTCGATTGCAACGTTTCTACTTGCTTTTTTGTTGTTTTCGGTCTCTCAGTTAATTGTATCGTTTGTGGCGCCGTTTTTTTTTTGTTTTCAACTTGAACATGTTCATTTTCGAATTGCTCAACCGATTTGCAACTATTGGCAACCTCGAGGAAATGCCAGCTTTATGCTATACTCCACTCCACTTAACTCCATTTTTAACGATGAATCCCCACTTCATATTGACTAAAATATGCAAATGCAGCTCAACTCGGTGCGTCGCGGTTCGCTTCAGTATTTGTGTTGATGGCCAACAAACAGAAAGTGATGCAACCTCAGCGCAGACCCCAAAAGACGCCAATCTCAGCAGAAAATACGTATAGCCAAGCGGTGTCAACGTTTACCCAGTTATCGGCAATGCCACAGACATCTTCTCCAGCTCTTGCCCCCGGGCAGCAGGGTCTTCAGCTGTTGTTGCTGCTGCGGCTGATGCTAGGCAAACAAATGCCTCGCCGGCAAATGCTGTCAGTCGCTCTGTAATGATCTTCAACTAACAGCTGAAAAAAATAAAAATAAAAAATACAACTCTCAAGCACACACACGCAAACACACACTCTGCAGTTGTTGTTGATGATGATGTGATGGAATGGGTTGGAATGATGACATGGCTGTAAGTCAATGGCAAGCCGAATGCATATCGAAGCTAGAGATGTGCGCGTGACACGAAGCAAGCAGGAAATATGCTTAAATATATTGTTATATACATGTTACATTATAAGGGCAGTTTTCTAACATTTGATATAAGATATATGTCAGCATCATACATTTCAAAAGCAAATGCCAATGCACGGGAAAGGCAAAAATAATAATTATGCAATTGTAGTTCTATCATTCAAAGTATATTCACAGTTTGAAGTACAATTAATACATGATCATTCATATATAAGCCAGCTACAGGGAAAACTCCCCTCCAATTAGGTAGACACCCCTCTTGGGCGGAAATTTTATCTTGAACTGTTATCTAGCCAGAGAGCTTTGCACTGTATCATGGTAAGAAATGGCAAATCGAATATAAATTAATTAAGAAATCGCACACGAAATACAAACACTTTAATTGTTAGTTGAAAAATCCCTGAACCAAATTTTTAAATCAGGGTCTGGGTTTCTTACTCGATAAAATGTAGAAGACATTTACAAAAATTAAATTTGACAGGTACTCGACTTGATTTTACAACTTGGTTCTCACTTTTATTCACAATTTTTTATTAAGTATTTTAACTTTCTATAAATTAAACAATATATACGTATAGGTATATAAATTAAAGTAAAGTGCACTATTAAAAATTAGTAAATAAATGTGAGAGCCAAGTTGAAAAATACAGTTCACGAATCGAAGCAGCAAACATTTGTGTGGGATTTGCAGTCTTGATCAAAAACGTAGTTTTAATTTGTTAGCTACAAACCCTCGCTCTCTCTCTCACGCTCTATCGCGCTCTCTGTCATTCTCTATCTGTTTTTAATCCCCAACATATGCACAGGCTCATCTCTAAAGCTCAAGCTTCAGCTGGTTGCTGCCGCACGTTGCCATTTTGTGCCACCGTTTGCAAGTGGAAACAGTTATTGGAATTTTACTTTATGCGCTGATTTAGCCATTGTCTTTGACTGAGTCGCAACTTTAGCGGCAAGTTGGATTTGTTTCGTCTGTGTGCCGGGGAAACTCGTGCATGCAACCTGAAGCTTGCAACCTGGAGTCGCTGCCTTTTGCCCATGGTTAAGTCACTCCTTGCCCCATTCCGCTAACTTGCCCGCGGCCCCGGCTCTGTTGCCATTGTAATGACGTTTGCGTCATGCGCGTGATGGTTGCAACGTGTAAGTATCTTTTGGCAGTCTAAAGTATCTTTAGCTGTAGCTGTATCTGTGAGTGTAACTGTATCTGGTTTCGTATTGTTGTGCACTTGTAGAGCTCCTTCAAGCACTGCGTCGCGTCTCGTCTCACATTTCGCATTTAGCCGTAAGTATTGTGTAATGTAGGTGGTTGTTGTTATTTGTTGTTGCTTGTTATTGTCTGCGGGCTGGAATTGGCTAATCTATATGGCCAATATCAAATGCAATTCAGCCGCAACTTCATTCACAATTTGTCAAGCTTTGACAACTGTTTGAATACAATTTTTCACAGATACATTTGCATAGTTGATCATATTTTGGTAAATTTGAGGTTAAGCCTTTTGATAAATCGCAATGCGCGGCTGGCACAGATGTATCTACTACAGCAAGATACAAATGTAGCTCATGGATAGAGTGTAGCTGGGGTCATCAATCAGCAACTGCATGTGAATACTCCTAACAATTGCAATAATTTATTTAACAATTTTAGGTTTTAGCTTAGCCAGGAGCACACATCGACAGAGAGAAAGAGAGTTACGCTTTTGGCCAGCACGTGCGCCTACAAAAATAAATTTGAGAATTTATTACCCCGGCTCTAGTGAGTGCCGCTTGTAGCATAGTGGTTGTATGGAGGTTGCATGTTCATTTGTGGCTTGCGTGCAGCTCACACACATGCACACACACACACATACACACACACGCAAACACTCACGCCCCAATGCTAGTTTGTAATTTACGGCCCAACCCCGAAAAAAGGCTGCTAGCAACCCTCGCAACATTTTTGCTGGCCTCTAACGAGCCTCGAGCCAAGCGACAGCTGATGGCGTTTCCTGCCTCCGCCACTTGGCCCACAGAGTCGCCATCGTCGTCTGTTTTATGGCCACCAAAGGGCACTGAACCGCACCTTAAAAAAGGCGCAAAAGTAAACTGTAGCGGCGGTTTGATTAAAAAAACTACACACACTCACACTCGCACACACAGCTACACTTTGAGTGAGAAATGGTCACACACAGATACACTTGGGAGCAGCCTGGTTCGCTTTTAATAGTTTTTAGCTTGACCTCGTCACCGTTCGCGTTCCGAGTTACCAGTTACCAGTTCCTGCTCTCCTCCTCTGCTCTTCATATTATTGTTGTTGTTGTTGCTTCTACTGTCCAGCTGTTGTCTCTGGGACTGTGTCTTGTCATTATTTTTGTGTCGGAAGTGAAAATTATTCACCACTCGCATTGCCATTGCCCTGGTGACTGCTACGAGTCCCTTTGGCTGCATTTCGTTTTCATTATCCGCGATCCCCTGGCAAGTCATTGACACACCTGTGCAACGCTTGAGCATTATGGGAGGGGGGCGTCGGTAGGGGCTGGCACGCTAAGCTATTTGCCGGCAAGCTGTGCGATTTAATGCTCCATAAGAGGCTTAAAATATGAAATAGAAACCTAACTAGCAGCTCATATATCACAAATTGCAATGAATTGAACAAAAGTAAGCTAATCTTTTTCTCTGAAAGTCTAGGCAAACCTTGACTTTGAGTTGTTTTTTTATAAAAACGAACCTCTTAAGAAATGTTCTGTTTATAATTAATACTTATAATAAGTGAATATTTAGCTGCTTTTCGTTTTTTTAAACAATCTCGTATGATAAAAAATATGATGTTATTCCGATACATTTTTCAATTCTAAAGTTTAGTTTACTTTTGCTTAAATTTAGTTAATTGAATTGAGCTAAAAGTCTATTTAAGTGTTAATAGTTTTAAAATCGATTTGAACATAACAGCTTTAGTTAGTTAATTAAAACATTATCTAATAAGCAACTAGCACACAATTATTTCATTAAATAACACTTTAATTAACTTAATTGAATTCAGTTTCAGATATAAAAAACACACATTTTTCCTTAAAATATGCTATGTTTGCTTATAAACTTTAAAAACAAATTACATAAAAATAATAATTTTTGAATACCGTTTAAGAAATAAACATTCCGGATTAACTTTATTTTGATATGAATATTTCGAGCCAAATCCAAACAGACTAAAAGTCGAAAAAGTTTTTAAACTTTAATTACATTTGTCTGTCGATTGGCCACAAGCACACACTCACACATACATGCGCACATGCAGAGTAAAGTTGAAACTTCCCAAGTTCAATTTCGATTCAATTCCTCCGCCTCATGCCCCTTCGCTTTTGGCATATATGAACCTTAACATCGTCACAGTTCTGTCGCTTACAAAGTCTCTAGTTTGTTTTGTTGTTGTTGTTTTTATTTTTTATTGAAAACTCATTTCCACCGAAAAGTTCAAATAACATTTCCGAAAACCATTTAGATGTTTCTGATAATTGTTACAACAACCCGCACGGCTGCCCGGCGCGGCCCTTGCCCCTGCCCCTGCCCCTGCCCCTGTACCTAACGAGCAATTGAGCCGCTGCTCCTGCTGTAAATGACCCACATGGAGTCATTTGCCACGCATTCCTGACCACCTAATGATCATAGGCTCTTTCACACAAATTATGATGGTTATTGCGTCTCTTTCGCTATTTCTCTCTATCTTTCTGTGTCTTTCACTCAGTGTGGCACAATTCTCAGAGTGATCGCGGCAATAACAGCGCACAAATTCAATTAGATTTTATTGATGATTGATTTTTTTCTGTGTGTGCGTCTGTGCGAGTTTGAGAGTTGTTGTGGCGAGCTATGAAATTGTCTTTAATTCAATTAAGCTGCTGACAACTGAAGAGAACTTTAATTTTGTAGGAAAACCTATTTATGGAAAGTTACAATTTAGGATTCGCATTTGTGTATCTGAGGGGCCGCATAAATAAATATAAATGTATATACATACATATATTTATTGGTAATATTTCCGCCTTTTAGTTATATTTGTGCAATCGCAAGCAAACAAACAAAAATACACACACACACTTAGAGACCAGTTTATTGATACACAACTGTAGCTGCCTCTCTTTCTGGCCTGCATGTATGTATGTAGCTATACTCCTTTGCTGTCAGCGTAAAACAAATAAAATATGAAATATTCATATGACTGCCGGCTCATGTTATCTGTCTGTATGTAACCTCACCCCACGCTTCGTTGTGTGAAAAAAGATATTTTATCGATATTGTAAGCAAACCTCGTTAGCGAAGCGCGCGCGAGCGAGTCAGAGAGAGAGAAAGAAAGAAAGATACAGAGGGAGACAGAGATAGAGAGAGAGATTAGCTTCATTTAGGGGCTGGCCAGCAACACCCCCACTTGCAAAGCCTACCAGGCTGGGTAAGACTAGGCCCAGCAGCTGCTTTTCTCATTCATAACTCAAAGCATCGATCAACTGCCGCATGTATCTGTAGCTGTATCTGTATCTTTTGCTGTTGCTGTAAATGTATCTTTAAAAGTGTTAGTTATTGTATCTGTATCTGTTTGTGGCTCTCTAGCTAAATTGCTGGCGTTGCTCGCTTGGCATTCCAGCAGCGCATTCGAGGAGTATTTAGATTGGGGGCACAGGGGCAGCTTGGCTGTCTGAAAGGCCCCCTCCCGCGCGGCCCTCTTATTGCATGCGACTTTGCCCAAAGTTCCATGCGCTGTCTCGTTACTATGCTTCGAGCTTATTGTTTTACTTGCTGTGCATGTGTGTACGTGTGTATGTGTGTGTGTGTGTGCATGTACTGCGTATATAGCGGCAAAGTCTTATGTAAAGCCAAAGCCAAACACAAACAACAATTCAGCGCTCAGTTCATTTTAATTGACATCGATAATTAAAAACTATTTTCTGTTTAAGTTTTTTTCCGCTTCGCATTTCATATTCAGCTTTTTGCACACATTGCAAATATATTGTTGTCCCACTCTGGCACCCTTGGAGTGGCCCCTTTTGTCATGCTTCCGGGGCAGACAAGGTTCGAGCCAGGCCGTCGCTACGTCACATTCACAGCCACGTGAAGTGGCTGCCACTTAAGGCTACCAGATAACAGCTCAGGTCTTGACTTAAGGCGACCCACAACTCGCCCCCGCAATTTGCTATGAATTAATAAACTTTTACCACCTGCTCGCCCATATCTATGCCAAACGGTAGTCCCTCAATCAGTGCAGGCTCTTTCTCTGATTCTCAGGCACCGCCTCGAGAACTGGGTGAGTTCTTTACTTATAAGTCGATTGATAAATATTTTATGAGTCGTCTGTTTGCTTCGCTAGGTAGCTCAACACACGAGACAACTTTAGATAAGCTTTGTAGTTAGCTCTCTCTTCGTTTCTTTGCCTGACTCTCTCCCTCTCTCTCTCTCTTTCTCTGTCTCCTTATCGTTGCCCTAGCACGCGCTTTTAATTGAATTGTTTGCATTGCACATGTTGTTCGCTTTTATCACTCGCCATGACCCAAACACCAACCAAGTTGTTCCGGCTAGAAATTCCAGACTATGCAGCACATACATATATGTATATATCACATATGTATGTATTTCTTATCAAACGGGAGCTATATGCAACATTATATAATTTGTATAAAATTTGTATGCTGGTATAAATTCATTCCGATTTTGATTTGATTTTAAAATTTTAAGATATCAAACTTTGTAAATAAATTAATAATACTAATAAAAACTTGCATTTCATTACTAATATCATCCCATTGCAGTCATAATGATTAATAATAAAAATAACTAATATTTAATACATTAGTCCTATTTTTCAGCTTATAATCTCTTTTACTTACAATAACACTCCACACTGCATACAATTATTCATTCCTTTTTAAAATTCAATCTAATCTTTTATCTTTCAGCTTTTTACTTTTTTAAACGAAATCCTCTATTTATATCCTACATATCACTAATCACATCTTTGCTCATCTGGACTTTATTTTAGTTATTTTATAGAGTTATTATTTATTTTTTATTATATGCTTATCGGTTTTTTTCTAGTTGTGGAATAATAATAATATTTTTTTTTTAGATTTTTCTGTTTGAATTTATTGAAAAACTGTAAGTACACACATTTATGTATATATATTTCGTTATTTTAGGATCAAAGTCTCATATATCTGTGTACATATTTTATTTCATATTGAATTATATATCTTGATTTGCTCGCAATTTTCTCTTTGATCCATTATATATTTTCTGACACTTAAGGCTGATTTTTATATGTTAATGCATCTCTATATATGGTACTTACTATTATGAGCCCTTTCCCCACTATTCCAATCTCTTCTCATATTAAAGTATATTTAATGTAATTGGAAACTAAACTTTCTTGTAGCTATCCACAATCATTAATTAATCTTTCCCCCAAGTGCTTTAATGTTTATTCCCAAGCCGCAACTCTCGAGTTTCTAAGCCTAGCAAAATTATGGGGTAAATATCGCTCAATAATTTCAAGTTGAGGCAACATTTCGCACTTCCTAGAAACAGTTACAAACTAGACCCGAACTTTTGTTGCTTTCAGTTTTGTGTTGCTTTTCGCTTTTATCGTCACGTCGTCGCCATAAAACATTATATAATGGGTCGACGGCTTTGTCGGGGCGGGTGCCTCCGCGCCGCCGCCTCGGCTCTGATAAGTGGAGCCGCATGCTGCTGATTTTATGTGGTGCAGCTCTATCCCCTCCCCGGTTGGGGCTATGCATAATTAGTGGGTCAAGTACAATTGGAGAGGGTGTAGAAATTAAAAAGAAATTATTTACCATTTTTATAGGATCTGTTGCTGGGTGGGGCGGGTGGGGCCTCTCGATTCCTTTTGAATTGTATATCTCCGGGTAGAGTCTGTTGATCCGCTTTAAAAATATTCGCTTTGCACTTTAAATGAGTTTCCAATTTCTGTAAATCGGTTTACAATTCACTTAATATGCAGATAGATTTTGGTTTTTTCTTCAATTATTTGTTTGTTTTGTTTTTTTCTCCTTTTTTGTTTACTTTTCTTTCTTTTTTTTTGTCACGGTGCTTTTAAAATTGTTTTTATTTTTTAATATATATATAATACTTTTTTGTGGTGGGGTTCGCCTGTTGCCCGTCACTTTTAACTGGTTTTTACTGTTGTTGCTGGTGCCTTACTTTTCAGCTGCACTGTAATTGAAATTGTTGTTGTTGTAACTGTGATTGCTGTTGACTGCGGCACATTTCAAAAATTGCTTGCACGCCCACATAAAATTGTTGCAATTTTTTTGTTCGCAAAATATATATAGATACATATATAAATAGATATCGATATATATTTCGTAATTTTTCGAAGCGCTGCAATTGACGCATGTTATATTTGATCAGAATTTTATTACAAAATTGTACAAATGTCTCTTCTTTTGAGCCACCTACACACACACGCGCGCACACACAGTCGTGCTGGGTGGTGCCCCATCAATATAAATATGATTATGTGGGCGCCAAACTGTCGTTAGCACATTATGAGATTTAATGCAGATACTTGGGAAACAACGGAACAAGCGTCTTGGTCTGCACATACATATAAATGTGTGCGGCTCGACTTGGCCATAAACAAATAAACCAGTTAGTTGTGGTCAGAGAGCTGGCACTGATTTATGCTGCAGGCACGGCCTAGCGAACCGGTTCCAGTTGGAGCCAGAACCAGACCCGGACGAGGGGGCACAATTGATACAATTTGCTAGCCATGTATAGAATTTGCGGGTGTGGGAAATCCTCAGCAGAGCTAACAGCACTTTAATGCGACTGCAACTCCATATGGCGCAGCGGGCAACGACTTTCACACGCCCAAAAAATAAAAAAATAAAAATAAAAAACAGGAAAGGGACCGCAAACAGCTGGCTGTCGCGACCTTTGGGGCAGGGAGGGGCGTGAGTCGGGGGTCAAAGGGTCAGCCGCAGCCCAACACAACAAAAAGTTCAAAGTAAGTGGCAGTCGGCAGTGCGCAACGCTTCAGCGGAAATAATCGTAAAGTAAGGTAAGTCAGACTGGGAGAGAGGAGAGGCTCTCTGGCCGAAGACTGGCCAAGAAGAAGCCCCAGTCGAAAGGCAATACCATAGAATAAATGTTAAAAAACAGCAACAGCAGAAGACAAAGAGAACGGCCAATGGAAACGGCAATGGAAGTGGAAATGGGAACGGGAATGGGAATGGAAGTGGAAGTGGATGGATGGCCAAGAACTAGCCGGCAACTAGCGGTTGAACTTGGCTAAAATAAATAAAGCCATACAAGAACGAACGACACCAACGACAACTTTACGACATTGAGTTCAACTTTAATTCTTGTGTCACAAAAAGTTGTTCCTTCGTTTTGATTGGGTGGCGGCGGGGCGGGGGGTTCTCTTTTGGGGTGTTGGCCCATAGTTAACAGCGAATATAATGAAAATGAAATAGTTTTGTGGGCAGCGAACGCATCCATAATTCAATTTGCGGCTAATTGCGAGCAGTTTTAATGAACAGCCCCCAAATTGGAGCGGGCCGGGGGGCCGGGGGCCAGCTATTGGCCAATTTATGGGCGCTATTCCCTTTTGGCACGCAATTTGGCTCGCAATTAAATGTTTGCAAGCGGAGAGAACAAGAAAAAACTATTCGCATTCGCATTCGCATTTTTCATTTTATTTACTTTTTGTGTTGAGCTAGCACGAGACCTTTCCAGTTTTTCACGCGATATTCAGCTTCTGCTGCTGACTGTTCTTCTTCTTCTGCTGCTGCTGTTGCTGTGGCTGTTGCTGTTGCTGCTGCAGTTGCAGTTGCTTTTCTAGCCCGCAACTTAACTGGGCTGAAATTTCAATTTGTGCGCCGTAATGGCAAAATGTTTGCGGTTCACGTGTAAGATTTGTGGCAAAACTTAACAGATTGGCAGTTGAGCCTCCGAACTGAAGACTTGCAACGAACTCCGACTACGTGCTGGAATTTACAGATTTCCCCTTAAATCGAATTGCAATGTTATGGACAATCTTAAGAGGGAAAATATGTGAAACAACATGGCAAAGATATCTTTGATTTAAATTGTGTTAATTTTGTATAAAATATCATCATATTAGAACTCAAAATATAATTGAATATATTTAGAAATATAAATTTCAATGAGCTAAATATTGCTGGTGCAGAAATTGAATCTTAACTTTAGTACATAAAACCCGGGGACCGGGCTCTTTAAGTACTATGCAACATCTGATTTAATGGAAAATTTGTGTCATATGAGCATGAATTTAGGATCTATACTGTAAATTTACAAATGAAATATTTCATATTTCAACTGAACATTTCTTATTAAAGAATAAACCATTTCATGATTCCAGAAAATAGTTACCGAGAATATAATATTTTTTCAAAAAATGAAAGTTGCATATATGTATATATCTCCCATATATGTCAAATACATTATAATAAAAACATTATTTTGTTTCTACAATATATCAATACTGTGATATTGTGAAATGATATTTTTTCCTAAATTATTACGAATGTCAGATTTTAGTCCAACTAAGCTTCTCGGGTTGCAAGATTTTCAGAATTATTAATGAGATACATATGGATATTAATTCTAGCATAATTTAAATATTTTCTGAAATCTGTTTCAGCATAATTTCTGAGGGAATTCCAACTACCACACAAAGTCAACTATGCAGCGTATAACACCATATAAATATTCGTCAATCTTTTATTTATGTTTTGCCCATTCGTTTATAGGCATTTGCATAATTAAATATTTATTTTGTCAATTTTTGGTGGAGTTCGCAATTAATTGTGACCCGTTCTTGCGAGCTGTATTATTGAAGACTGCTTTCCATTTAACCCAATTTCTAGGTTTTAAGTTTCTTTTGTCAATTATTTGTTTATTTTTTGCATATTTTACTCAGTTTTTTATGCTGGCATTGTCAAGTATTAAACGACTTTTGCTCGTGACTCATTTGTATCTGATAGATACAATAAGGTAGCTAGAGCCGCAAGCACTTTTACATTGGCAACGATCGGTAATTTTAGACGTAGTTGTTGTTGTTCTTGCTGTTGGTAACTGCGCACCTCAATTGTTGTAATTTGCTTTATATTTTTCTATAAACAATTAATTGTGCTTTGTCCGTTTGGTTGTATTTACTGTAATTAAAATATTGAGATACAAATCGAGTTTAAATATCTTATGCACTTATTACACGAACTAATTGGAAATGGTTTCCGCTTTGCAATTGTTGTTGTTGAAATTGTTGTTTTATTATTGTTATGATTTATTTGAAATTGTTATTGTTTAGCTTGCGAAATACGATAGCCAAAACGTTAACTGTGTGTGTGTGTGTGTGTGTTTGAGTGAGTATTTTGATTTATAGTGCCCCAAGTTTTTACTGACGGCGCTTCTTGTTGTTGCTGTAGATATTGTTATTGCTATTGTTGTTGTTTGTGTTGTTAGACTGATAGTTGTATTAGCTGTGCCTTTCGATTTTTTAAACTTGCGCACGACGAGGCAGCTAACTGCGTTTCTGACATTAGACTGAATGGCCCGAACCAAAAACTGTGGCGGTCTGAACTTAACTGCGCGCCTCGGCAACTACGTCGGCTCTCTCAGTTGTTGTCGTTGTTGTTGTGGGAGCGCGCGCGTTGATATTCACACGCTGTTAGCGTTAACAGCGCTGTTGTCGCGCTGTTATGCTCGCAACACGCAGTGACTGGTTGTCTGGTTGGTTGGTTTGTTGGTTCGTTGCACGCGCTCTCTTGGCATTCGCTCTTTGGTTTCGTGCATGTAGCGAAGCGTAGCGGTAAATAGTTCGGCTGACAACATCGGCGCCGGGATCCAGACATTCGTCGTCGGCGGAGCCAGACTTTTCATCATATTTGTTTTGGTTTCGCAGTTCGCAGCGCGAAGGGCGCGCGCTTTGTGGATGCTAAGAGCGGCGACACGCTCTTATGGAATGCGTCTAGCTAAGAGAGTGGAAGCATTAAGCAGCTGCTGACTTACTCGCGCTGCTCGCTACACTTCAAGCTGCATCATAAACTGGCACAATTGGACAACTTAGTTGCCTCGCAGGATACTTGAAATATGAAAGCAAGTGCTGCTGTCCTGCTCGAAATACAACTGCGAATCTAACAAAATGAAAAATGGGCACACTGACAATAAATCACGTGCGCCTCAAACTTCGTCAAGTGACGACTGGCTCTCCTGTACCCTGTAAAGGCAGACAGCTGCTGCTCATCCACTTTCCCCAATCAGCTCAGAGACAAAAGCAAAAGTTGTCGCAAAGAAACGTTCACAAATCATTTGCCATTTTTAAAAAACGTCACCACTTGACACAGTTGCGAGATTATGCAACACTAACTAAACCTAGCCTCACACTGGGCCAAACCAGACAACAATTGCTATTGCGAATAGGAATTCCAGCTATGTGGCGAACTGGATTCAGAAACTGAAACCCACCTAGACAGGCTCTAGCCAATTGCCTGGGATTGCCTCCACTGCCAGCAACAGCAGCCACAGTAACAGTAACAACAACAAAAGTAACAACAACAACACTTGAAACTTCATGTAAGTTCGAGTGTTCATCGACTCGCGTCTGCTGTCTCTGACTCGAACTGCCCACGAATATATAACTGAGCGCAGAGTTTAGTTTCGTTTTTGGTAATACCCTGTAAGAGCAATTGCATGAGGTAGATATGCCTTAGCGTGCATTTAGTTAGTGTATTGAGCAGTAAAAATGCTTGACTCGAAGAAACCCTGTATGCAGAATGAAATCGCCAAAAGCACATTCGATGCTTTTATGTGTATGTGTCTGATTCTGTCTTTATTTGAATCATTTTTTAACCCATTTTTGTTGGGTAAGGGTTATTAAAACTAACCTGAACCTTACAAATTTTAAACAATTATATAAAATATAAGCATATATTTGGGCAATGAAGAAATTGTTATTAATAACATATATACTCAATAGAACTTTGATTTCTACATCCAAGAAACGAAAGTATTTTAAGTATATTTAATTTAATACTCCTACTACTGAACCTGTTTATTAGGCAATTGTTGTATCAGATTGCAGGGCATCAGACAGTCGGCTAGCTAAACTGAACACTCCACTCTTAGTTTTTCTTTTGGTCACTTTTTGCCGCCACTGCAACTTGCACTCTTTGGGGTGGAATGGAGTTGGAATCGAGGCATGGACTGGACCTGGACTCTCTCCGTTCGGTAAGTAACGTTCATTAGCTGGCTATTCGATGGAATGTTTGTTGGCCAGCAAATGGTGCACTTAACGCTCGGCTGCCGACGGGGGAGAGTGGGGGACAATCAATAGAGCAATGCAAGCAATATAGTTAGTCAATTTGTTGAAACTGTCTATTTTTGGGCATTTACTCCATCCGCACCCTTAACGATAAATTTGTTGGTAATTTAGTTAGATAATTTGTCATAAAAATTGATCAAACAAGCGAATATTAAATGCGGAGCAAATGCAATTTGCATGTCAACCCAGTCCTTATATAATTTATCCTTGACTAACAACACATGCGTGTGTGTGTAATACTAGTTATGGTATAAACAGCGGGTTGAGGGTGCTTTAGTTGCCTGCCTTAGAATGACAGGCAGTCACGATTTCCCATTTACAATATTTATTTATTCATAACTTTGTTCAATTTTTCTACAGTGTTGTTGTTGCCGCATAATAAGCGCCGTTTAGGTGCTTAGGTGCTGGCCGGGGGTGGTGCGTGGGGAGAGGGGGGAAGGGAGATGTAGTTTGTTATGTTATCGTCAACTGACAGTTACCCCAAATATTTGGCATTTCTTTTGACTTGAGTTTTTTATATTTTCTTGGTGAACAAAACAAATTGCTTTTTGGTCGCGTTGTTGCATTGTTTGTTGTTTCATGTCAGAGCGCAATTACTATGGAAATTTTTGGCGAAAACTAACTACTATGTGGGCACAGCATGTGCATGGAGTTGGAGGGGGCGGTATTGAGGAGGGCGCTTGCATTGTAGGTCGCCACGTGTCGTTTTGGCCCAGCTGACGTGATTTGCAGTCATAACTTGGCTAACTTTATTGCCTCACATTTGCATGGCCCAAACAGAGAGTGAGAGATTGACTGAGTGAGTGAGAGAGAGACGAATTCTTGTTTACAAGTCAAAAACAAAACCCGTAACAGTTCTGGTCAACTAGACAGAAAGAGCACTCTTTTTTGTCTCTATCAAATGGCATCCACAACAATATCTACTCAATGTGCCCAACAGCATAGCGGCACAGGTAGCTGACTCTAGTTCTTGGCCGGGCTCGCCACTCTTGGCCAAGTAGACATGTGCGCTGGCAGCAGCTGCTGCTGCTGTTAGACCCCCTCTGCTCGCCTTTTGGCCAACTGCTGCTTATAATAAAATACACAAGTGAACGGCATAAAGTCAGGTGTTTCAGCTGTTTCTTTGCGCACCTTTTTTGGGGTTGCTTTTTTTGGGCAAGGTGAATGCACCGGCTGGTGGCAGTGGTACCAACAACAACAACAACAACAACAACAACAACAACAACAACAGCAGCAACTCGAAAACCAGTCTAGAGTAATTCAAGCAATTGCAATTGCACTCGTAAATGCCAGCAAGACAATGACAATGGCAAACGCCTCTAAGCCCTGTCCGTTCGTCCAACTCGAACCCCCCTCCCAGACATGCCCAGACCAGTGACCTGCTGCAGAGCAGAGGCCCAACTCAAATTCCGACCAGTCAGGCCAGTCATTGCGGCACTTACTGGCCATAGGCATGAGCTTGCTAGTTGCCAGCTTTTTGTTTTCTATCTAAGGAGAAAAAAACTCCGTACACTGGTTAGGTACAGCTCAATGCTGAGGTAAACAAAACTCTTGTTCTACTCATCATAATTTATTTGCGTATTCAAAGAATTGACAGCCCGTTTTCAGAACTGATTTCAAAAAACAAACAAAAGATGTCCGCTGGAAGCTGAAGACAAAATATTCTTTGAGGAATAATAACATTATTCCCATTTTATTTCCGACTTAATAAGAAATTATGAAAATTCGACTTAGGTATTAGGCAATTCCATTTACTTCAAAGTTGAATAAAAACAAATTAAATTTATTAAAAAAAAAAAAAAAGCTGTCTTTCCGATTCACACTTGATTCCATTGGAATGTTTGGTACGTCTACTACAATAAGAATAATTCACTAATAAGGTCACTACAAAGAAAAAATATTACGAGAAAAACCACTTGTTTAAAACGATAATGCTTTCCTGAAATGTATCATACTTATATATTAATTTCTCGCCAATTATGAACCGTGAACGTTTCGCATTTCCCAAGAGCACAATTTTAATGCTTCCAACAGATTTTATTTGTTCTAACTTCCACTTTTTTGGAATTTTTATTTCAATTATTTTTTTCCTCTGAATCAATACGCTTTCATTTAAAACGGGCAAGTGAGACTTCTCGAAACCTAAAATGCATTTATTCCAGCTAAATTTGTAAAATCAAAATTAATTTTGTAAAACTAAAACCTTAACCAAGAGTTCGAGCTAACTTTAAACTGCAAGTTCGAATCATTTAATATAGCAGACATATTCAATAAATACTTGGAATAGAATATTCTATGCGGCATATTCACGGTTTTTTGACTGCGTACCACTGTGCGTACAGAGTGGATGCATATATCCCAGACAATGACCATGTCGGCGCATATAAACAATCATAGAAATGCATTATGCATGGCAGATTAAAAAATTATTAGCTAACAACAATTGCGCCATGCAGCCGGAGGGGCGACGAGGGGCGCGTGTTCTGCTTGGTGAATTTTTTGTGAATTACTTGGAACAACGTTCAATGCACTTTGACCGTTTCTCCGGATCGGACGAAGCATCCAAGAAATACGATTCTTAAATATGGTCAGCTGAAATGAATTATGCAGAAGTTACTGCAGCTGCCACGACCGAGACGCAATCCCGCCATAATGCAATAAACAGCAAACAGGCTGAATGATTGGGTAGGGCTTGCCAAAGGAAAGGCAGTCACCAGCAGCAGGGGAGGGGCTGGGGCACGGGCGGGGAAGGGCACTGGGGGTGGCAGATTGACAGGCGATGGGGACGGCTATGCTTCAATGCGTGCGCAGCGGCGAATGCTTCCGTTTCCGTTCTTAATAGCTTTATTGTGATTTACTCAACGGTGGCAGCAGCACCCAACAGCAACAACAACAACCACAACAACAACATTAAGCAAATGCAATCTACGGAATTACAACAGCGTTAAAAGTGCATTGATAAAAGGGCAAAAACAACGTCACGAATGAAAATACACAACATAAAAAATTAAAAAATACAATGTAAAAAAAAAATCACAAAAATTACGATGAGCACAATTAAGGTGAACGCAAAATGCAAAGAGAATTTTAAATGGGGCTAAGAACGGCAAAATAGGGGTCGGAGGCTAAAGTATGTGTAATCGGGTATTATCTGTAATATAGCTTACAAATATAAAACTGAAACGCTGACATTTGTCAGTCAAGGAGATTCACAGAAGTTTAATGAAACAATGCAGTTGTGAAAAACAGGTGGAAAATTTGTATGTTTAGTAAAGAACAAGAATTCATGGTTATGTGCACCGATTGATTCAATTTACTTTCTAAAATACGTGCGAAAAGGCGGAAATGCGTGGAATCTTCATCTGAGCCAAATAAATATGCAGGTTATATTAAGACACAAACAAATCAGACTCTTATATTATGTTTCTTTTCGACAAGCTGCCTGTTTGTTGTTGCATTTCGCAGATTTTCCTTGTACTCTACTCGTACTCTTATTAGTGATGAAAAAAATTGCAAGTTACAAAAACCATTTATATTAATTAAGGCTGAGCCCAAATAGAATAGTCGATTTGCTTCGAAAACCACCTGAATTGGCTTCTACTTTTTTACTTATTTATTTTTAGGTCGTTTTTATACCCTGAACCCATTAAAATGGGTATAAGGGTATATTGTATTTGTGCAAAATGTAAATTTATGTTACAGGAAGAAGGAAGCATCTCCGACCCCATTAAGTATATATATTCTTGATCAGCACCAATAGCCGAGTGGATCTAGCCATGTCCGTCTGTCTGTCTGTCCCTCTGCCCGTATGTATGAACGCAAGGATCTCAGAACCTATAAGACTAATTTTAGATGTAGGTGCTCCTAGTGCCTGCGCAGATCGAGTTTGTTTCCGATAATCCGTTTCCAAGTAATCGATAAAAATCAATATCGATATCCTGTTTTTTGGGCATATTGTAAATAATAAGAGCTAGAGTCACCAAACTTGATATGTAGCTTCTAGAATAGTATTATATTTGCATTTGGTGTTGGATGTAGAGGGTTCAGGGTATCCCCTAGTCGGCAGCTCCCGACTAGAACCTCTTACTTGCTTATAATAAACCTGATGAATTGAAGGATCTTTGGTAATCGTTTGATTCGATTTCGATATAGTTGAATTTCCTGTTTTGCTCGATAGCACAACTTGAATAAATTGAGAACTTGAAAAGAATCTCAACTTAATGAGTCAGAAGAGTGTCACCAGAGGTTTCCCGTTTGTTATGCCATGGTTTGGGGTGATGAAGGGGGTTGGCAGCCACGACAAAAACAACTCATTTTTAATGAACTTTACGCCTGCTGCCGCCCGCCAGGTTTCCCTCTTCCCCGCGCTGTCGTATTCCCCGCTTTAGTTGCTGTTTAACTGTCTGCGCATTTTGTGCGCGCTTTGGCTTTATACTTTTGACACGCACACACACACAGAAATGCGGTATATAGACAGGTATGTGTAATTATTTGTCACACCTGAGTTGGCGGGCGGCTCAGACAACAGACAAAACGGGCAGCATATACACACAAACACAGAGGCAGTTGGAAAAAAAAGGCGTCTCAGTTGGCTGAGCCACCAGCGAACCGACCAACCGACGAACCAACCACTTTTCTAAACGCTATATGCCACATTTACATTCACACTCATACTCACATTCACATTCACACTCATATCTGTATAGTTAGCGTATACCAGTATGCCACATTATGTACTGTATACAGGCAGATATGTATTCCCCTTAGTTTATCCAACAACTGAGTACTGTCAATCAGTCAGTCAGTCAGTCAGTCAGTCAGTCAGTCATGCAGTTACAGCGGACATTCGCTTCATAT
This sequence comes from Drosophila novamexicana, assembly GCF_003285875.2. NCBI lineage: Eukaryota > Metazoa > Arthropoda > Insecta > Diptera > Drosophilidae > Drosophila > Drosophila novamexicana. The sequence continues at coordinate 1,993,351 of NW_020824835.1, forward strand.
TTACCTTCTTTCTGTGGATTACGTAAGCGAACGCGCGCTGCCAACTGCTCGACTTTGACCATCGATATGTCTGTCTTTGAACGTTCTTTGGTTAGGCGTAAAAACTCCATTTATATATATGAAATGAAGTTTGATTGACACACTCATACGTAGTTAGTTGGACGAATGCTTTAGGGGTTTCTCTCTTGACTGAAATTTATTACATGGAATTGGGCATATTATTGAATTGTTTACTCAGGACTCATGTTTAATTTAGTAAAGAGCTAAATGTAATATTTTAATCAATGAAATTCCTAATTTTTCACACTTTGACATAACTTTCAAGTCTCAATTTTTAATCATTAGCTTATAGGGTCTTTGATGTCCTCGTCCAGATGTCATATTTGCCAGGCCGAATCTTTATGTTAAATACTTTCTAGATAAGCTAACAAGTTCGAGAAAAATAATTAATTAGAAAATAAATTTAACACTAAGTGTCTGTAAGCTGTGGCATGAGGAATCTACCGCACTTTAAAGCCAAACACTTATGAGAAAATCAGCTTAGGTGCATAGGGCCTTTGATGTACTTATTCCGATGTCATATTTGCCAGGTGGAACTTGATGTTAACTTTCTTAAAGATAAAATTACAACTTGTGAGTTTTGTGAGCATTCCAATTATGAAATAAATTCAACATTACTGTTAATGTGTCTGTCAGCTGTAACATGAGGAATAAACTTCACTTTAACGCCAAGACTTCTAAGAATATCTTAGTTGCCCAGGTCTTTTAAGTTCGTATGTGAGCCTTGTGTTCGGTTAATTTGTTATGCGATTGAAACGCACTTCTGGGCAACCGCTCACTGATTCATGTTCCCGTTTTGTGTGGCCAGAATGTGGAGCAACACCGGGGGGCAAATAGAATCGGAATTGCAGCCCGCTTGACTGACCAGCTAAACGTGCAACAATTTTGTGGCAACTGCACCACGGGATAGCTATGCTCCAATGTATTGGCCTCTGACCAGCTGCGAGCTATATATATATATATATATATTTGAATTTGGCTAAGTGGCTCGCTGCAAGCACACGAATCCCAATGCAAAGCCGATCTAATCCCATGTTAAGCGGTTTCTTCTTAGCCTTTGGGCTTAGCCAGAGACTTTGAGCCATTGACAGGCCTAAGCTCCGCGCACTTAACGGCCAAGAGTCGCGGCGAATGTCCACTTAATGGTTAATTGCCAGCAATTGAAATAATGCAGCTTTTCAAGTGCATCATTAATGCAGCGTGTGCGTGTTAGCTTGTATCTTTTGAGGTGGTCATTTGATGCATTTGACTTGCGGTTTTTCAACCTGACACATGTGTCGCCACATATGCATATGCATGTATCTCCGGCGGTTGTTTTTGTAATTTATGATTTCCTGCACAATTTGCATTCAAGATTAAAATATCAAAACGCGAAGCCGCTGCGCTTAATTACAATGCCATTGAATGTAAATTAATTTATATATTTGTTTTGGCGCTGCTTAAATGTGATTAAATTAATTGAGCACTCGACGCGCCTGTTAGCTACTTTACCTACGACTATCGCGCATGTCGGGTATCTTGAGTGCAGTTTATGGCATGTCAATGATATGATTTCAATCTCAAGACTTGACAGACGTGAGAGCTAAACACGCTAAAATAATTGCGAGTCGCTGTATGGAACCTTCATTAATTAATGAGCAGCTATTGCTGCAGCATTATCAATAAGATCTTCCTAAAGGAATTTTATAACTTTTAATATATAATTATATTTGGATTGTTATTGAAGTAAGTCTGCTACTTTTAATAACCCGTCGACTTAAGCTAACATCAGGTCTACTCACCAGAAGTTTCTTCTATTTATTATTTTTATTTTTTCTCCATATTTTAAACTAGCTGCTGGACTTCCATCTAGTATATACAAACTTTTTTTTGTCTGCCATCAGGTCAGTTCGAAATGTGTTTCTTATATTTATTTAATTAATTTTTTAGTTTTCGTAATTTAAACTAGCTGCTTGACTTAAACTGTATATTATATATTCGTTTTATAAATGCATTTTAAATCTTAAATCTCTTCATGGCCTGTCGAGCATAATCAATATTTTATTTTATTGCATTTGCAGAATGTGCATATACCGTGTCCATTTCGTGAGAAGCATTTTCACAATAAGATATATTTTTATCTATTTGGATCATTAAGTATTATACTTTCACGGTTCGCATCTTTTTGTGATTCCTGAGCAGTTAATACCTGTGAGTGCTGTCGCTATGTGACGCAAACTATTTGTATAATAGACAGAGAAGTATATTGTAGAGATTTGACAAAGTTGACACATATTTTCAATTTAAGCAGAAGTAATGTGCCTCTTAGACTAACGAAGAGATTAATCTGAAAGCTGCCTGTCAGCAATTACCTTATTGACCCGACCCATATTAAAAAGTATTATCTCCAACACCAAAAAGTATATGTAAAAGGGGTATATAGTTTAATAGAAAATAATTTATAATAGTAACGCCTTTATTACTTCCTGAGCAAAATCTTAGCGATAGCAAGAAGCACCATACAATTATTTAATGACGCCTTAATGCCTTGTGCCACGTTTTAGCGCATAGAATTGCTAGGTGCTACCGCAAATGTATCGCCTAGGCGACACCTTTTCTTAACTCCCAGCCTAAGCGCCATATGTAAACGTTGTGGAAAAATAACCAGAACTGAGACATTTTTGCCAAAGGCTAGTTAAAAGTATATTAATAAATGAATTAATTAAGGAAATTTATTTAAACAAATTTATCGGATTATTTTTATTTTGCTGGATGGCTTTTGGGCAAGAGTCTCATATTAACTATATTTGCTGAACAAATGAGATGTTAAGACCTTAATTTTCTTTTAAGTATAATGTACTTCAATCACTTGTTACTTACCTTGTCTCAAAAAGCTAAACAAATTGTCACTTATCGTCTGCTCTGGCAAATTGTAAGTCTGTAAATGAGAGACAGAGAATACGAGCATGAGATAAATATTGAGCTTTAGTATTAACAGCATATCCTTGATTAAAGTAAAGAAAAAAATGTAACACTTGATTGCAATGGTTTCAAATTTATGCATTCCATATAAGAACGTACGAGCCAGTCAAGGAGCAGCAGCAGCTGTCGACCCTTCCCAAGGAACCCTAGAAGGCGGCTATCAACGCCCCCTCTTTCATACTCACTCTCTGTCTCTCTCTCTCTCTCTCTCTCTCTCTCTCTCTCTCTCTCTCTCTCTCTCCCTCTCTCTCTCTCTCTCTCTCTCTCTCTCTATCTTCCTGGCTAGCTTCTGTTATTTAGCTTTTAGTTTGATATCAATGCAATTGCAAAATGCGCTTCTTGCAGTTCAACTCAATTTATCTTTGATTTTCACTGCTTATTTTGCTCGCTTGATGCAACCCCATCGACGCCACCCCATCCCCCTTCCTTGCCCACCTACACAATTTGATTAATTTTGTATGTTTTTGGCGCATCGTGCACTTTGGCTTAGCTCAGCTTTAAATTTTCTCCAGTCTCGCTCAATGGGCCATCTAATTGCAGCAATTGCCGCTGCCATTGTCCGGCTACTCTTTGCTAAATTACTTTGGCAATTAGCAGCTGCTCCTCTTTTCCTGCCCACCAATGCCAAACACCTGGCCGCCAATTCAATTTGCCTTTTTGTGTGCCCCAGTGAAGTTTCGCAGCCACAAAGCTCATTTTGTTCGCTTGTTGCACCACACATAAAGCTCAATGGCCCTGCCCACTCTGTCACATCCTTAGCTCAAAACAAGTAAGAGTGCTCTAGTCGAGAGTAGTCGACTAGGAGATACCCTCAATCTAGCGCCAAGCTGTCCTTGCAATCATAATAACCTCCTTCTATACACACACATACACACTCACATGCGCTCAAGAACATCACGCACTCCATCTCTCCTCAGCCCTACAATATGCGAAATAAGTTCCTGAATAGTTTTGGTATTTATTGTCCGAACTCTATAAAACTTTTAGGGCACTCATATAACATCCAAATGTGTGTAAATACCAAAGCCTAAGAATTGGAAACAGGTTATTTCGGCAAAGTGCAATTTTGTGTCTCTAGCTCTAATAACCTCCGAGACATGCTCACAAACAGGACTTCGTTATCGATCATTATTGATTTAATGGAAACAGCAAAGTTTATCGATAATTTGCATGGGATATAGGATACGCTACATTTTAAACTTCAAATCTGTAGCTCGTATATGCTCTAAGATCGATGCGGTCATATAGAAGGACATGGCTAGATGAACTCAGCTGTTGGGACTGAGCCTTCTGCTGTCTGTTACATGTGTGTGCACAAAACTAATATACCCTTTTTAGCCATTCGCAATGGGTCCAGTGTGAAAAACCTCAACAATGCCTAAACTTGTTGTGCTCTTCCTCTTGCTGCAGTGTTGTAAATTTCGCTTTGGCACTCCTAAATTCCTTTGGTGCTGCCAACTGCATTTATGCAAAGGCTCAACTGCTCAACTTGTCGCTGGCCCAGCAAAAAGCAACAACTACAACAGCGAGCTGGTAACTAATTTTATTAGAGCGCCACAGCAAAGAGCCCCCAACTGAATAGAGCTGACTCCGACCAACAACCCGCCAACCACCCTTTGAAAACAATGTCATTTTTACACTCGGACATTTTGCTTTTTAGCCAGGTAGTTGTTGGCCACTCGCTTGTTGTTTGCTACACTGAGCAAAATTTACCATATGTTTTATAAATCTTTAATGAAATCCACCATAGTGGCAAACACAGAGTTGCATTTTAAAGCAAGACCACCGCGGGGAGTACCCCGAACCCCCTGCACACTCTGCACACTCCACAGCAATTGTTGCTGCTGCTGCTGCTACTGCTGCTGAAGTGGAGGCTCAATTTTCTAAGCCAATTTAGTCGCACAACGCTGTCAATGTACAAAATTTCAAGCACAACAAACAAACAACAAAAGGTGTCAGGGGAGGGACGGAGCGAGGTGGTTAGGAACCCGTGTGGTGTACTATGCAAAGTGGAATCTCATGGAATAACCAAAGCTGTCGTTCGCAATTGATTCTTATTGCCAGGGAAAAGGAGAAAGTTAGCCCCAATAAATATAAAAAGCATTCCGATAAGCTTGAGATAAAACAAGTTGAGGGTCGGAAAATGTAATAAATGCAACTGGGGCAAGTGCAAATTTATAAAATAGATTTAAATATATTATTGTCAATCAAATAGAAGCATCACATTATTTTATAAAGCAGCGACTATTTATATCAGGTGCAGTAGGGGAGGAGCCTGGCCTTATGACGGATACAAATAAAATGTGTTATTTATCAAATGATTTTATTTACATTACATTAGGCAACCAAACAACGAGCTTCGGATAAATATGTCTGTTAATTGTTAAGGAATGCATTATTATTATAAAAATTTAGTTACATAAAAAAAACAATTTATAAATAGTAAATAACAAAAAATTCCTCAAAGTAATTGCGCAGCTAAAGGCGAGATAATTTTGTTTATTGAAATTAAATACAAAATGAACATAATTAGCGTGGTTGTTTATTGAAACCAAATGTTAAATAATTTAATTTAGCATGCACTTTTTATAAAGTGAATGCAGACTAACTGGCAGAAGACAAATATATCAAATTATACAGATCTACCTATTAAGTATTACAAGTTCTGAGACTTAAAGAGCTAGCAAAATCACGTACCTAAAACTCTCTTAGTTAATTAAACTTTGCACTTAAGTTCTTGTCCAGAATGCTGTTAAAATCTTGGACAAAGCCCAAAGCTTTAGCTCTTACGAGTCTTCAGCTAGCGAGTTGTTTGGATAGATATTTATATTTGGTTTTATTCATACCTATACACACATCTATATGCAGTGCTATATGCTTTGGTATTTTTTTTGCGTGCTGGTAGCAAACTGTCTGCCAGTTAAGGTCCACAGCAGAGCGGCAAGCCACACAACACATGGATGCCAAAGAAAAAAGGAAATAAAAAACAAGAAAAGAGAAAAAGCTTCCCATAATTTGCTGCAATATTCCTGTGCATAGTCACAATAAACTTGAGTGCTGGGCAACATTCGAGCTCTGAGCCGACATCGACAGGCTGTCAATTAAAATGGAAATGTTTAAGTTTGGCCGAACCAAAAAAGCCATTCTTGGAGCAGTCTGGCCAGAGTTGGTTAGAGGAGCGTCCGGGTATTAGGCAGCCAGGCAGCCAACCATTGAGCGAGTGCACTTCTGATTGAGCTTCTCCAGCTGCTGCTGCTGCTGCATTTTCATGTTGATTTTTATCACATTTGAACTTTGACCCAATTTGGCTCCCAATACCGGGAGCTGGGAGCGCTTACCCAGTGCTGTCATCCCGTTGCCGGGATTGCCCTGGCAACGTTGTCGCTTCAGTGGTAGCAGCTGCAGCAGCAGCAGCCACTCCAAGTCGAACTCCACGCTGATTGCACGTGGCACACAGACAGATAGAGCGGCAGACAGACAGACAGACAGTGAGGCAGACATGTAGATATATTTGTGCCACAAATTGAAGTCTTCAGCCAGAAGTCACGAAATCTAGAGTAGTAGTCTAGTAGTGTCTTTCACTTGCTCCACTGCAAGCGCGAATACGTGTCCTGAGTATAATATGTACATATGCCACATACATATGCATATGTATATACATGCATGCTGTATTTCGTATTCCGTATTTAGTTTTCGCTTTGCTGTTGAAAGGAATTTGCTGCTTCTGCCAGCCTCTAGTACTGCCCGCCCCCTCTATGCTCCTATCATGATTTGCTAGTTGCATGGCTAATAGCTGGCAGCTTGTTTAAGCTTTGTGTGCCGCCCAATTTTGGCGCCCAGGCTCCACATGAAATGCACATCACATTGTGTGTGAGCGACTGCTGCGAGAGACTCCATTTCTATGTGCAACTCTATAAAATGTCTACTTCTGCATGCGCACACACACACGCACACACACACTCACAGGTATAGGTGGCTACGTGCCTTTTTTGTGCGCTGCAATTTGGACAAACGTTGCCAGGCAGCCACTCGTATTCTTTTAGGCCTGGCTAAAGCACTTTATGCCCAACACACACACACATCAGCCCTTCACGGCTGGGATTTTAAATATACAAAGATCTCTTGGAAACCGTTCGGCCATCTGTGCTGTATTTTCTTGCAGGCATTTTTCACTTTTCCCCATTTTACATTTTTCGTTTACTTTTATGAAAATGGCTGCAGCTCGGCCGCTGCTCCTAGGCGCATTTCAAGGATTTACAATGCGCCATGAACTGGGCACTGAGCATGGAATGCTTCTATATATATAGAGAGAGAGAACGAGCTCTTCCTCTACCAAGCTGACCATTCTTAAAAAACTAATATTATGCACAGGTGTGCGTGCCTCAGCTGCTACCTCCATCGACCTGCAACCCGCGCCGTACCGAGCCACCGGCCGATTTGTATTGAATAAATGCAAAAAGCGTGTTAATTGACAGACCATGAAGAGCACAAACAAAATATTTTGCAACAGCAACAACAGCTGCTGCAATTGCAGTCCAACTCGAACAGTGAGTGCTGTGCGGAGTGGGCAGGTGAAAAGTAGCCGGGGAGGGCAGAGAGGGTGGTGGCAAGAAAACACACTCTGCAAACTCGCATTGCGTTCCGCTGCCCTTTTCATAGCTTGCACTCACACCTCAAGTGGAAATATAGTATATTAGCTGTAATAAAATACTTTTAACAAGCAATTGAGTACGTGGCGCTTTAAATATGCTGCACATTCGTATTAAAATCAGATATTTGCCTTAACTAGTTTGTTATGTATACCATCTTACTTTCACTATTTAAACAATTTTTATGTTTAATTTAATAATTAATTTGCACAATACAAATACATGTTCCAGCAATTAGTCTGATAACCCAAATTAAAAGCTTGTTCGCATGTTAATTTCTTAAAGACTTTCAACTGCCTTTTATAGCCATTAATTACTTTGGTAATTAATTTTATCAGTAAGGCTAATTATTATTCCAGTTTTGCATATACAGTTAATATAACAACATCTTACAGCTTTTAATTTTTTTAGTTGTTACAAATTTTTATTTTTTTTAGCAATGAAATTTGTTTTTCCAAATACAAATATTTTCAATATCAAACAAGTTCGCAAAACCTCTCTATTTTATGGGTTCAATATACGACTGAATACACTGATTAAATAATGCGAATATAATTCTTCAGCAAAAATAAATACTATATAAATATACATGTATGTATATATTATATATATACATAGAAATATATATACTATATATATATAATATATATATAAATAACATCTTTAATTACTGAAGTAATTGTAAAAGTAATTAAAAACGTGTATTCATTTAAATTTGATCATATTTGGTACGTATACACTTGAATGTGTTGACTATAACAAACTCATTACCAAAACCGTTTACAAAAATATATAAACTTGTTGGGAGAGGTCTACATATGTGCGTTACACAATTCATGTCATAATTATAATACCTCTTACAAGGGGATGACAACATATTTAATAAAAGAAAATAATTGAATATAATAATCAAAAGCTTTTCATTAAATGCATGAAAGTAAAGTATTTATAAAAAAATGGATTTTAAATGTGTGATAAGCTAAAATCGAAATAGTTACTTAAGTAATTAGTAAAATTTATTAAAAGCTGTGCGGGTGTTAAATATTCCTAGTACTCATCAGCTAAAGACCGAAATCGTTTCTTATGCTTTTGCTTAAGAGCTAATGTTAAGTAGGGCATAATAACTTCGAGTCTAAATTCTTTTAGAAGTTAATTTGTTGTTGTTCTTCGAAAAAGTTCCTAAAGCCCGTCAAAATGAAGCGCAAGTTTTCGCAAGTACCGTAAACGGGCCATGATGAGCCCCTCCTGACTGTGCGGGTCTGCTGCAAAAGGCAACAGACAGGCAATTATGTTAATTTCTTACTGCATTTTCTGCTCGTTTTTTGTTGTTGTTTTTTTTCCCTTTATTTTGTTTTTATTATTAATAGTCTAGAGCGTGGCGCCTATAAATCTGAGAGCCAGCGGCGCATGGTTTATGACGCTTCGCTGGACTCGCTGACTACGGCTTTGGCGCTAGCTTTGGCTCTCCGGCATCAAGTGGCCAAGTGGAAGTTGCGTGCGGCACTAAATCGCCCATATTTATCTATAATAAAGGCAATTTGGAAAACCAGTCCACACCCCCTGCCTGCTGTTCACACAGCAGTTCGACCCTTGAGCCGAGCAAAAGCCAACGCCTGGCAGTAAAAATCGATTAAACAAATCGAGTAAATTGTTGCCAGCGTCTGCACCCAGCCCACCGGATCCAACGCATACCCTACCCAGTACATACGCGTATATGGTATGTACATAGTATAGCAGCTAGGTGGGAACGCCATGTCCATGTCCATGTCCTGGGGGCTGTCTATAATTATATGCTGGCTATATGCTCGTACCATATTTTTACTTACGCCGCGTGTTTGTTTGGCCACACGACGCGTTGCCAGGCGACGCGTCAATAAACCACGTATACGCCGCGTTGTACCAGGACACACAAAATGTCGTTTCACTTTAATTTCTGTACTCATATTCATATATATATATGATATGATATATTTATATATATATACTTTTCCTGCTGCGTTATATCTTTTTTTCTGTGCTGCTTCCACGGAAATGCAAATGTTATTTACCTAATTTCGCAGCTTCTGCCCTCTATGCTCGGTGAAAGTTTTATGAAATTTGCCGAGTTTCTTCTCCTGGTTTTTAAATTTATTTTCTCATTTTTTTTTTTTTTTGTTTTCACTTAGTCAAATCGGACGGCTAGGTGCGCATCCTTGCGCAATTTTCTGGCGAGCTGATGACAAAATTTCTGCGTAAAATTTTTGATTTTGTAAATTTTTTGGCCCAAGGACATTTTGCCATAGTCATTCGCTGAATATTACGTCACCATTTTGTTTATTGTGTGTTAGTATTTTGGTGTTGGTATTTAAATGGTAATTTCTTGGTATTTTCATAGTTTTACATAACACTCAAACACTGCCACTGCTGCCATTTGCCACTGCGTCCTATTGCCAACTGTCGTGCCAGGACAACGCGTGTTATTGTTTGGGCCCCACTGCGGACGCGTATCCTAGCAATGTCGTGGAATTTTGCGTGCCTAGTCACAAGTCCTTCGTGCTAGCAACGAGCGAGCGAGTCCTCTCAAGCGAGCTGAGCTAGCCTAGCCCTCGTCTGCATGCGTTGCCGCCAACTTGTTTTGGCCTGGCCAACAAAAAATCGTTAAGGCTGTTGCCATGGCAACAACAAGCGACAAACTGGGCTCTAGTCGAGAATGCCTGAATATCAGATACCCTGTGCCCAGCTCTAGCTCTAGCTCTTCTCTCCTTTGCTACACACTAAAGTTATTCCGTTGTTAAATAACTCTTGTACTTATTTTTCAAACCGTTTAAAACTTCGAATATCTAAAGTAAAATCTTCGCTCCATGCGAAAAAATCCATATAAAAATTTTGAGCTAATGCGTGGGGGTTTATTTATTTAATTATTCAATAAATACATTTGCAAAGTTAATTGTAATTAAGTATAAATTAATGGGTACAGGGCTTAAAAAAATTAATTTAGTCGCCCACAAGTTTCACTTTGCCAATAGATTTCATTAAAATAATGGCACCTCTAGCCACTAGTCAGTTGATTATGATGATGATATCGATCTCTTATGGGTGGCCCGTTTCCCATGCCCTTCGACTTGGCCTATACAAATTGACGTGGCCAGCGGCTGTTGTCCGATGCCGTAACCTGTTAATCGTGCTAATTGCATAAATTACAATTGATAAACAAACAGTTACGGGCCTTGACGGTGGACTGTGGACTGTAAACTGTCGATTGTCGAGTGTCGTGTGTCGAGTGTCAACTGCAGGACCCTGCGAACTTCAAAGTGAAAATCAAATTCAGCTTAAGCGTTCGCCAATCGAATTGAATTTTCATTAGGCGACATGAAAGGAGGTGAGCGCGTGACGAGCTCGTGAATTTCCATAAAACCAAGCGCGGCGAACGGCTGTCGTTCTTTAACCCGTTTGCCATTTGCCGGCACTTAAAGGATATGCGCGACATGGCGAAGTTGTCACGGAAAACTATGATTGACAGCTGAGGCTGGGGCTGAGGCTGAGCCTGTCGCTGCCAGTTGCCCGTTACCAGTTGCCAGCTCCCGGGATCTGTGCACGACAGGCCCCGTACTTCACAGAACTCGAGCTTAAGTTGAATTTGACAAAGCGTATAAGCGGAAATTGCTGACAGGCTGAGGGACAGGCGCATGTCCTTGTGCCATAAATTATTTAAATTATTTGTATTTTCAACAGCAAGCAGAACTTTCGAAAATTAAACTCCCGCACAGGCAGCTGCTTGAGCTGACCATTGAGATTTCGTATCTAGTTGAAAGCAAATCAAATTTATTTATTCCTGCGTTTTTGTGTGCATTCCTCTTGCAGCCCTGGCGCCCCTCCACCAGCCCGCCTGCGTACATCACAATAAATCAAATAGGAAAGCATGCCATGCGTCCAGCTTTTCTTGACAACCGAGTCGGACTTTGTCCGTCTGTCTGTCTTGTTCGTCCGACTGTCTGTCACTCATCAATTTTGAAAATTATTAAAAATTTAAATGGAATACCAGAGTGCACTCAGCAAGGGGAACAAATTGAGATATAAATTTGTGTATATGTGTGTTTGGCTGTTTTATATTTTTTATTTATTTCTCTCTCTGTGTGTATGTGTGTGTTTTGTTGTATTTTGTGTCAGGCTTGTCAAACATTTTGCGTGTGTCCTGTGCAAAGTTGCCAATGTGTATGAATTTTTAATTTTAATTGTTTACCAAATGCGCTGGCAAAATCTGTTCACAAGGATACACATAACGATGAGTCCTCAAATGACAGGACGCTCGTTTCGTTGTCATAATTCAATACATGTGCATTTTATAAGGCTGACCTGACCGAGCAGGAGAGAGACAGTGAATGAAAGAGAGAGAGAGTTGGCTTCTGCCCATGTAATATCCCGACATTTTATTGACACAATTGAAGACGCATCGAGTCAGGATATATATACGCATATACATGTATATTGTGTGTCGAGTAAATCAAAGCCCCTTCTGGTCCACGTAATTCCCACTTAATGACTTTTATTTTATTGACTCTGCGCCACAACGAACAGCTGAGGCACTAAGAGTTCTTCATTAGTTGGTCGCAAAAAATCCATAATTATAATGCACCTTACATAACGCTTCATTAAGATAATAGTAATGAATACGTGACCGCACAGACAGACACAGACAGATACACTCATACATAGTCAAAGAGACAGGCGGCACAGTCGCATGTCCTGCGGGCTAATGGCACGCATGAGACTCTATGTGCGAGTATTGAATGTGTTCGTATCCTTGCGTCTGCCATGGGCTCTGTGCCCATGCCCGTGTCTGAGTCTGAGTCTGGCCCACAAATGGCCAGCAGGCAAATAAAATTAACCACTTACCGCCCACCAAGGCGGCCAATGGCGGCAGCCAACGACATCGCCTGCGTGACAGGCCTCTTCCTGCATCCCACTACGCCGCATGAAATGCGGTCGATAATTTACATAAAAAATAATACAAAAGGTGAGCAGTTTTCTGGCACGTGGAAGTTCTTATACCCTCCTTGGCCCGAAGTAAATGACACTGGCTCAAAGAGACAACAAAAAACAGTGGATCAATCTTGCATAAAAGCACATAACGTGAAACATGCAGCGTGTGCAAAAAGAATTAAATTCTTTCTCCAAGCTGTTTCCGATATAAAAAATATAGCGATTATTTATCATTTATATTTAAGCCAAATTACATTTGAATAGTTTAGTTCAATTTTATAGTTAAAGTTATTACTTTATATATTTATAATCTTTAGAATTCATACGTGTTCGCAACTTTGGCTTAGAGTTTTGAAAAATAGCCAGCAAGGGGAACACTTCTGTTTTAAAATACAATTAAAAAGTTATCAAATTTACGAGTTCTTTAAAAACAATATGCAACCACATATGAACAACAAAGCCCTTAACAAATTATAATATATAATATAATATAATATAATATAATATAATATACAAATATTTATTTTCAAAAAATTAAAAATGACAGTACTTACATAAAGTGTTGGAAAGCTCGTATAAAAAGTAAATGAATTGTTTTCTGTTTGTGAATTAAACTAGCTATTACAATTTAAGCAAGTGTGGGAAGACAAATATTTTGTTCTTCTTCAAAAACGCACACTATCAACACTTTTTGTTCCACAAGTAAGTGATATTAGATCTTTAACAAAAAAAGTGTTTGTTAGGAATTGCAATAAAAGAGTTGAGTAAAGTTAAATTACAGTAAAGTAAGTGTTGCAAGGAAACCTGAGATTTTTCAATTCACAACCTCACAAACTCCGACTTCCTTAACATATCCACTCTCATTCATCTGCAACGGTTAGAGTCTTTTAGCAAGTGTCATTCAAGCACAGCTAATTAAATGTATGCTTGGAATAGTAATAAAATTCGATCTGATTGTAAGCATATGGTATGTGAAATGGGTTGTCAATGCGGCGATACCTTTGTCCAGGATACAACGATTATGTTCAACAACTGGTTATATAGCCCTAAAAACTATATTAATTATTACATAACATCAGTTCTGGGGGAGGTCGTTACCTAGCGTTAGATGTGATAGAGGCGGGCCTAACGCGGAGAAACGTCAAAGTAAATTCAACTTCGGTGTTGAAAATATAAACAATGGAACTCTAACCTTTTGCCGGGCAAGCAGTGAGTCGTGCTGGCCGTCAGGCACAAGGACAAAAAGAGCGACAGTCATCAATAAAATATATTGCCGGTTATTTCTATGTTACCTATGGCTAGGGTTGAAGCTATGGGGCTTCTGGGGTTTTAGGAGTTTGTGGTAAACTTGTCCCCAGCATAATTAATTCACTTGCATGATAATCAAAAAATCATTTGATTAATGCTCGCTCCTCGAACAAAGTGCAGACAAGCATTGTCCTGCCACATGTTTGTCTATGGCGTGGGTACCAACGAGGGTTGAGGCTAACGGGATTACGGGTTGGAGTTAAACTTGTTGGAATACGGGGTACGAGGCTAAAGGGACTTCCAAGGAAAACCCAATTGCAAATGAGTTTTATGTTAAGAGCTAATTTGGGTTAATGCCGTAAAATGTGGCGCAGCTAAACAAATGCTACTACACACACCGCATATAATCACATACACAAATACACACAGTCACATACATTGCCGAAGTAAGAGAGGCTGCTGCCGGCGACAGATTTTAACCTGCGCTTCGAAGTATGCTACACAAAGTTGCACAATATGGGTAGCAGCCACAGGCTAGTGTACATATACATATCATTGTGTGCGTAGGTATGTGTCTTGCGTTGTGTAGCTTTCTGCTAAGAAGTGTAGCATACTTTTGTGCACCTCGTTTCTTTTTCGTCAACATTTCTTGTTTTCTGTATCCCTCTCGCCGCAACTTAGTCTGTGTCTCGCCTTGGTTTTATATATTTAAATTAGTCAAAATGTCAACTTGACACAGATTTCTGCTCAACAGTGCGCCGCATTGCCAAGATGTGGGAGAACAACAAAAGCGTCATAGAAAGAGAAAACTTTATAAAACTCTGGCTCCATTCATAACTGTTAACTTATAGCAGACTATAATGCATTGCAGTTGTTTGTCCATGGTAATCTCATTAAAATTGTATTCGTATGAGAACATATTGACATTTCCAAATGGACTATGCGAGCTGCGGCAGCCATCAGACGAGGTAGCTTAAGGAACAAAAAATCAATCAGACCAGCAACTGACCTGGGAACTGGGAATGATACAGAGAAATGATTTAACCAAGTACTTGCCTCTGTTTTTATACCCTTTCTGAGAGTGGGTTGTAAAGCATATTTTGTATATATATAAATACAAATGTTTTTCTAATTATATCGAAGAGCTATTATAAATAATAAAGTTTCATCATTTTTATGTCTATTGATATTTAATACCATGCGGAATAGAATCAAAACCTCTTTTGCTGACAACAAGAAAAGCAATTATTTTAATATTTCTTAGGCAAAACATTTAAATGTATCTAATGTACTTAAACAATATTTAACAATATTTCAGTTGATTCTGTAACGAAATAATATATAGAAATGAGTCCATTTGCACAAGGGCATTAAAACGTCGACAACTCAAAACAATCATTTTTGTTTTTATTTTTTCGCTTAAAGCAGCCGCGGAATGTCGCTCACCTTGACGCAGCTACCTCTGCTTTGGGGCGCCCCGCCCAGTGGCACGCCCAGTAACTGGCTGGCAAATATTGACAAAACATTTGCGCTGCTTTTCGTTGCGAGCTTCCTGCTGAGTTGCTCGGTGCGACTGCAACGCTCCATTTGCTTATCTTAAATTACAAATCAGTCAATATGAAATTGAATGCAAACAGAAACAGAGGCAAAAAGGACCATTCGATTCAACTGGGATCGACTGCAGCTCGAGGGAGCAATAAAAATGCACAAGTGCCGAAATTCAAGCGAATGCGAATGCGAATGAAACTGGGGGATTAAAGGAGTGAGCTGTGGGGCGGTACACTCACTTTGAGCACATCCAATTGGAGCTGTGATTAAGGCATTAGATCACTGATAAGCCGATAAAAGGATGTGTTCAGCAGACAGCAAAATTTACTCAACAAGCTCAAGTAACATTTGAGGGAGCTTAATCAAAATCTAGTAATATGATATATGCCATATTAACACAAATACATGAAATTTATTTCAGATTTCAACACATTTTACCAATTTCTCACTTAGCAAGTGATGAGTGATAAATCACGGCAAGCGAATGCCGGAACTCCATTTGTTTGCATTTTTCTGTTGCATACTTTTTGGGGCACATTAAATATCATAAATTCAATTAGCCTTTGTCTGCTTCTGGCCCCTACGGCAATCATTTAAATGCCATGCGACTCGCTCAACACGACAGACATATCAAAAGTATATATCCCCAGATAATATATATATATATATGAGCAAAACCGCGCTGGCATACAAAATGTATTTAGTAATAAAAGTAAAACGCAGCGTGTCTAAAAATGTATCTTTGCTCGCCGGTCCTCTCTCTCCCTCCCACTCTCTGCCTTTCACTCTCTCTCTTTCTCTTTGCTCGGCTCTCTTTCTCCGTGACATGCTTCATTACATTAGATGACATGGCGAACGGCGACGGGCCTGAACATGCGTAACTGCCTTTATGTATGTGGGCTGATTGCCACGCCCACGTCAGCCGTGTGACAATGACGCAGCATAACATTTCATTTTTTTGGGCACTCGCCCAAAAGCCTGGGAATGACTAACTGCCAGCGGCGACAGCCACGCAGCGAACGCAGTTATTCCAGCCACCCCCAAAGAACTACACCCACACAACCACGCACACACGCACAAACACATATATGCACACGCACACCGACTGATTTTTAATTCATGAAATGTTTGTTACCAACAAAAAAATTACACTTAATGCCAACTTGGCAGCAAAGGTAAAGCTAAATTCAGGCACATGCGAACAGCGGGAGAAACACCTACCCCAAAACAATTGTCACTTAGCGAGGGTAGGCGGCGCTCAAACGAGGCGTCCGCAAGGATACGTAAGGATATAAGGCAAGGCTAACTAAGCATATATAAACATATTTGTATTACATACAGACAGGCACACTGATATCCAAGGACCACATTATAAAATATTTACGAAATGCCATTTATACAGCTACATATGCACGCAAATTGATTGACTAACTGACAGACTGACTGACTGTTGATTGACAGCTGCGTCAGTGCGAGCCATGTTCATTTGCACGGGCCAACCACGCCACATGCATGTAACCAAGCTGCTGTCCTTTCCAAACTCCGAACCAATTTTTAATTGTCGCATTTAACTTAATTTTTAATGCCACACCCCAACCGCCTGCCCACTTAATAGCTCTGAAAACTTTGCATATGACCAGCTGCTTGGCGCTCTTAGACTGCGGCGGACTGACAATAATAATAACAATAATGATGATGATATAGACAGCTGCAGGGCTTCACTAAGCGCATTAAGAAATACGCTAAGTTGGTCAGCAGGAATACGGAATCAGGGGACAGCATTAAATAAGAGATGGCATTACTAAAGTATTCAGACATCGGCAACAGTAACATTATAAATATAAAATTCATGCGTGAACTCTGGCAGTAAACCATAATTAAACTCATCAAAACTGAATTAATAATTGTATAATATTGTTATGCAAATATAACAGACAGATGACACTGCCGCCTGCCCTAATAATTATATAATTTATCTGCATATAAATTATCTGCATTAATAGACAATATACAATATATTGTCCATAAGAAATCAGATACTATAGCACATATGCCACATTTGCATAATGTAAAAAATAAATATTCTGCAGAATTTATTCATAGATTTAATAGCAATTTTATTTTACTCATACATACTTGTCCTTTTCTACGGAATATGTGTGTTGAAAAACATTTCTTAACAAATTCAGTTGAGATTATTCAGAAATTTATGAAATAACAAAGGTCCTGGGAACAGGGTATTTCCAAGTTTTAGATTGTTTTACTTGTTTTTATATTTCACGGAACCTCATTTATTCTTTCATGACAAATTATGACAACTAAAAGTAGCCGTAATCAAAAAGTTCTTAAGTAGATATATAAAATTATAAAATATTTCAACTCAGCTCCAACGACATTATGAGCACTAATATTATTTTACTGGTTAATAAACAACAGAATAGCAAAACTGTTGCTCTAAAGATTTATAGATTTGACGTTCTCGATAAATAAATTATGTCCTTTGCTTTACACATAGATTAAGAAATGCAATTCCACAAAGTTACTTTGCTTCTAAGGATCAAGAAAAAAATTAATAAAATTAATTTATTTATTAAGTTATAATTCTAGATTTGTTATAATAAAAATAATGATAAGTTTAAGCAGATTTGATATAAACAAAATTAATTTAATGCTCGAAATTACAATTATTAAATTAATATTATTTTAGTTACAGGAACATAATACCAATAAAAAATAAAAAACAATGATTTTCTTAAAGTGCATTATACACATAAATATTTCTAAATAAAATATTCATGTGAAAATTTCACTGTTTCCAAGCACTTCCCTTAGGTTTCAACTTACTTCAGATAACGTCATATTTGCGCCTTGTCGCAAAACGCCAGAAAGTATGCACTATGAAAAGCGTACGTAACATGCAGTTGAATAAAAATCAGAGGTTTAAGGATAAGGCAGTTGGCTAGATGTGCGTTACTTTGCAAGTGGGCAACAAAAATAATTTACATGAAATAGCGACTTCGTGGTAAATTACCCTCACCCGCTAAGTGGCTAGCGAAAAAGTTTGCAACACTTCGCATTGCAGCGCATTGCGACGCCTGTGCGTTCCCCAAAGCGCATTTTTACCGTCATTAGAAGACACCTGAAAACACGAGGACCAAAGTGCTCGGGCAGCAGCAATAGCCAAAGGGCCAGAAGCTAGTATGCCAAAACACAGCTGCTGCTGCTGCTGCGTCTCGTCGTGGTGGCAACTGCCACTGGATAATGCCACAGCCCGCTGCTTGTGTTGCCCGCAGCGAAATGGGCCAAGGAATTGGCAGCACCAAAGTGTAGTAAATTTTTGATGCTGCTGCAAATTGAAGCCAGCAGCAGATGGGCTTTAAACAGAGGGAGGGAGAGAACGGCTCGCGGCTAATAGCCGAAAGCAACAGCAATTTTGTCAGCATTATGCAAACCACCAGCTGCCCAGTTAACTACCCTGTTGTTGTTGTTGTTGTTGTTGCTGTGCAGTCACCTGTGAAGTTTGCCCACTTTTCTTCGGTTGCCCGCTTTTAAAATTGGGTCGTTTTTGTGGTAGGTTCTGTGCGCGGGCGTGTCAGGCCCCCTTGGCCGTGCCCCATGCCAAATGCAGTAATTGAAAATTAAATGTAATTCTATGGCCAAAGTACACATTGTCACACACGCACACACACACACACGCACACGCACACACACACACACACACACACACACACACACACACACACACACACACACACACTGGTTCGGTATTGAAGCCTTTGGTATTTAGAACAATTCTCGCATAGCTTCTAGTCCTGGCGCTGCTTCACGCCGTGTGAACCAGCACAATTGTTTTGGATTTTCGCAGACGATTATCATAAAAATGAAAATTTTAATAGCCTGCCTCGAGCTAAGTAACTGAAGTGTGTAAGTGTGTGTGTTTGTTGCGTGTGGTGCACAAATACACACACTATGACCATCTAGGACACGCACACACATGCTAGCTTATTGATTTTGTTCCTGTTCGCGGTGGCTTACTTTTGGGTAAACTTACAGTTAAACTTAAGTTCAGGTCAATTCAGGTAAAGCTTTTGAAATTAATAAAACAAAATAATTCATATAAATAGATAAAAACAATTGATCTTGTTTTATTTCCTCCTCAACTTGCAGCATGCCTTTTTGAAAAACTATATTCTAAAATTTCCATTTCATATATTTATTTCAATTTAAATCAAGAGAATTTCTCGGTAGATCAGAGTCTGAATTTTGTCAAAATGAAATAAGGTAAAAAGTTGGCAAGTTTCTTTACTGTTGACTTCAATTTTAATTGATGTTTATCTTGGTTTAACTGATTAGGAAACACAAGGCCAAAAGAAATAAAAAAATCCAATGTTGTCAATGCTTAGCAGAAAGTTTTTCTAAGTGTTGTAGAATTTTCTGCTCGTATTTGGCGCCAAAAAAAAACTCTTAAACAGCATTTTAATATAACATATTAAATATAACATACTTTTTTTTTTAAATTTGCTATGCCAAAAAAATTGTTACAATTTTTTTGAAAAACTCAAAATACGACCCCTTCAATTAAGAAAAAAAGTATATCATACCATTTCATAATAGGGTTAATTTGACAATGTTGGAATTAACTAAAATATGGATATTTTAAAATGCAATCTTTGGGATTTCTCCGTGTACATTAAAGTTGGTGTAATGTACACGGAGAAAGAAAAACGGGGTCTCTTAAATGAGGATCATTAAAGAACTGTTGGTCTTAAATTGAGGTTATTTTGTTCGAAATTGAAGAGGTGTTAAAATTGAGTCAATGCTTTTCCGTTCTTATCATGAGCTCAACTATGTTAAATATAAAATACTATTCAACATTTTTCGTCCTTAAAAAGTCTGTAACTAATGCGAATTTCATACTTGAGTCAAGTTTTAAGGTTCAAGGTTTAAGTAAAAACTTTTCGAATTTTCCTTTACGCGTAGATAAAGCAACTAAATATATGGAGATTTTCAGGTAAAGCAAAGGTGACCCAATTTGTGATATATTACGAAATTAACTACATCATTTTGATAATAATCTTCGTTAACTTACCTCATAAGATCTTTAGTAGAATTTGAATAATTGTATTCGCTCTCGTATTTATATTTTGTGTTTTTATGTAATATTTGGTCCACGAATTGGATTCTTTATAAAGTAAACAACTTTTGCGTTCTCATAAGTAAGTTTCTATGTTGATATGTTTTGTGATAGTTTTCTCTAGTGTTAAATAACTCACTTTGATATGTTTTGTGATATTTTAATAATAGATATTTGTATATTTATACTGCTTTGTAATAATGCAAAATTGCTTGGCTCGTAATGCGACTGCTCTCAGTTGCAAACTTGAAACTAAAAATGTTATTTGTATAATTTCTTACGAATATTTATATATTTTTAATTACGCTACGTTTACTCTTTGCAAGAGTGTTGATATGTATGCGATATTTAGCACGATCTTTTACTTAGACTACAGCATTGAGATTAATTTGTTTGTTTGTTAGTTTTTTAACCGCTTAACGAAATTTTTTGATAAAATTTTGGGCGTATTACATGATATGCTTTGCTTTAATTTAGTTTTAAAATATTATCGTTCTTTTTACATATTTTTGGGGTGTTTACTTTTGAGTTTTCGTAATTTTCACTTTGGCTTTGAATGTTTTGATTTCGAATTCAAATTCCACTCGTGTTCCACAATTGCTTTTTGGGACTTTCTCTTTGTCGTGTGCTCTTTTTGAGGCGTCACAGTAATGCTCCGGCTTTGCGTTCACTTCCCCAATTTCTCTCGAATCCACCCACTTCCTTCGTTTACAGCCCGCTCTCTCTCTCTCTCTCTCTCTCTCTCTCTCTCTCTCTCTCTATCTATCACATCGCCTAGTCTGACTGCTCTTTACACACACACACACACACGCACACAACCTTTCAGGCGGCTACGGCAGCGGCGGCGTTTTCTCGTTGTATTCCTTTTGCACCCAAGTTCGTACGAATCCGCTTTATGTCCACATTCGCTTCCGTACAACGCAGTTAGCGAAAAAAGCGAAAACACGTGAAAACAAAATCACTTTAAAGTCTATTTTTAGGCGCTTGTCAAACTCTTCAATTTAGCTTTATCCAATTTTATTTTGTCATTGTTTTCGCATTTGCCTTGTTTTTTTTTTCCTTCTTCGCTTCTCCTTTCGCCAATTTTGTTTTCTTTGGCTTGCTTTCGTGCGCTGCTCCTGGCCGCTGCCGTTGGCCGCCTGCCCCCACAAATTATACAATCGAAGCGAATAATTTGCGGCTTTCGCTTTATTTTCGCTTTTATGTTGCTTAAATTTATATATTTATTTCACTCGCGTTCCCTTTCGCACGGATTTCTCGAGTTTGGCGAAAATTGCATTCGCTGCGATTTATTGCACAATTTGGAAGCCAGTCGATTCTGCGTTTCGTATTCGCTGCTGTTCGCTCCGTGTGGCAGAGTCAAAGTGTTGTCGTTTACTCACGAGCTGCTGGACGCTGGCTGCGATGCCAAGCCATGAATTTTTCATGAATCCTTATTAGAGATTTTCGCCCCCGTCTCGTTGAGATTGCTGCGCGCACAGCAGCTTGAATCGAGAGAGCGTTGGATGATTTGCTTGTGGGCTAGGGGCGGCGGACGGTGTGCGGCGGCTCTTTGTCAAGATGGGAAGCTAACAGAGAGTACGCAAAAAGTTTTCTTTGTTAATTCCTCATAGAACATTTCGTGAAATATTACTTTGGTTTGTGTTTTTCTTCTTTTTTTTTGGGTGTGGGGGTGCTGTGTTTGCTGCTGGGGGTTGGTTGGGGACTGTGGGTTGCCTTAACTGTTTATTTTATGCTCATTTATGCAACGTTCTTCATTGCACGCTGCTTCGCGTCACGATTTGACATTTACTTTGGCTGCCGCTCTATTCTCGTGGTGTTGCACAGCGCAGGCGCCTAATGGAAAATAGCACTAACAGAGGGCGCCAGCTTTGTGCTGGTTGCTGTCCTGGCTAACTCGATAATTTCTAGTGGCAGCAAACAACATACATTAGTAAAACTTTCAACCACTGTGGTTAATAAGAAATTTTTACACAATTTTAAGGCCTACTACACGTAGCAATTTCCACGAGTTTATCTAGCCGTGCTCTATTGCGTGCGAATGTTGTAAGACATACCAATTTAGTGCTGTAGTTAGCCCAAATTTGTGCTGCGAGTATGATCAAATTTGTTTGCATATATCTAAACCCTTATCCATGTGTTGAACACAAATATTTTACTTTTACTATATTCAACGACTTATAGTGTATTAAAATATCATATGGTAAAAGAGTGTATTGTAATGTTCTACAATTACTTTAAATCAAGTAAAAGGCAGTCGTGGGCTTGACACAAATTATTTTTGATTCCGTCTTCAAAGCAGATCCAAAGTGGTTCTCAATAAATTCATCAAGTTGGCGAATTCGAATTGTAAAATCCTAATATAGTAAATGCAACAATATTGTTGACAAAATGTTTTATTAAATTAATTAACCTTATGGGAATATACAAATATTCTTTGGCACAATAAGATCTACTGTTGAATATTTAATCAAGATTGGTTAAGACATTCAAAAGTTATTAAATAAAATGTATATATTGGCAGCCCGCGTGTCAGGGCCGAGAGCGCACACACATTTTCGCGTGTCTATATTGAACGCAATCAACAGCGTTGCAATTGTGCTGCTACCTTATTTGGTTATGCTTTCAGTAGTTATCAGTTGTTGGTGTGGCTGTTGTGTAGATGCGGCGGTAAGTAGCGTGGTACGAGTCCTATCGAGGAAACTTTTTTATACCCTGAACCCATTTAAAATGGGTTAAAAGGTTTTACGTATTTCTGAAAATGTATGTAACAGGCAGAAGGAAGCATCTCCGATCCCATAAAGTCTATATTTTGTTGATCAGCATCACTTGCCGAGTCGATCTAGCCATGTCCGTCTGTCTGTCCGTCCGTCTGTCCGTCCGTCCGTCTGTCCGTCCGTCCGTCCGTCCGTTTGTATGAACGCAAGGATCTCAGAACCTATAAGAGCTAGAGAAAGTTTAGATGTAGGTACTCCCAGTGCCTGCGCAGATCTAGTTTGTTTCCGATAATCGATAACTTACTTCGTTTCCAAGCAATCGATAAAAATCGATATCGACATCCTGTTATTGAGCAAATTGGGTAAATAATAAGAGCTAGAGTCACCAAACATGATATGTTGCTTCTAGAATATTGTATATATATCATGTACCTTGCATTTTATACCTATCGCCACCTCCCCGCTATCACCGCAGAGTTATCAATCAAGTTAATAACCCAACTTATATTGCCAACCAATCTAAGCCACAATTTTAATGCAATTGACATTTTGAGAATACACAATTATTTATATGGTACAATAAGATATACTGTAGAAAATTTCATAAAGATCGGTAAGGAAAAAATCAAAGTTATATGTAACTGCGCAATTGGATGGGGCAGCTAGCGAATACTTCAAGAATTTCTGTATACATGTACACACACACATTCATGCGCGTCTGGTTCGCATTCTAACAGCATGGTAATTCGACTTTTTTCTGTAATGCTTTGTTTGTTTGTTTGTTTTTTTCTGATAAGTACACAATTATTGGTGTGGCTGCTGAGTAAAGGCATAGCAAGTGGTGCGGTCTGTCGCGAGCTCGAGCCCTACCGGG